>NW_028233140.1:0-22737 GCF_057557595.1 Rhyacophila brunnea | reverse complement strand
TCTGAATAAATATGCAGATTTAACGGATTCTGTTTTAATTTCAAGTTTAGCAGAATGGAATTTCAATGATCTCTATAATATATTTATGAGGGACTTTGGCTTATAAGAATCTTTATCAAAGTAGAAGTAAAATCATCTGATATGAATAATACAATCGTTATAGGGGATTGAGGGACGGTTGAAGATGTTTTTTTTTGAAATACACAAGGAGCCTATAAAAAAATTAAAAAGCAATTGTTTGGGGTGAGAGTGCATACAATATTCCATAAGAGGTCGGGTTTTAGGCACCAATTATGTGATGGAGATATAGTTCAATTTTTATAGCTTATATTACGGAAAATCTTTTGGTTCACTATTAAAAATCGCGTTTAAGGTTTTTAGTGTATTTGATTCTTCTCATTAATTCGCTTTTGAATATAATTATAGAAGCAGTTACCATTGTGAGAAATTATATTTTGATATATATTCGCGGATACGAGAAAAAACGAAAATTCTGAATTAAAGGCGTTGAGTATTTTCTTATATCATGGTTCGTTTATAATGATAACCATATTTCCAATTAATTTATATTTAGACTTATTCTCTGAATATTTATTGATTTATAAAATTTATGCATACATGATGATAACTATACCGGTTTATTAATTCGACTAAGTTATATTTATTTATGGGTTAATTTTCTTTTTATCTATTTAGACGTAGTCAGCGTGTTGGGAATATTGCACAACTCCTTGATGCATATTTTGACACCTTTCCCTGATCTATCTTCATCCACTGCTCTTCTCCTCTCAAATGAGACGAGTTCAAGTGTCTTGCGGAGCGTGAGAGCTTGCATGTATGCTTCTACTTCGTCCGGTATTTTAAACACCTCAACATATTTTTTATGATATTTTGTGACCTCCCCATCCCAAGTCATCACATATGGTACTATTCTTGTTTTACATTTGTAAATTAAACCAAGTTCATTCGCCAAGATGTCATAATTAATTCGACTAAATTCATAATTATATATAAACTTACTTTCTCCATCATAAAAACAGAGTAGAAAAAATTTATTAGTTGTAATTTTATCACATATATTAGGATAAATCTTCTTAAAAGTAACCCTATAATATTAACAATTTTTTTTATTGTTTGTGCTTGCGTTGAAGTTTGTTAAAAAAAATTTTAAGTCAATATAAAATGATTGTGTAAAAGCGAAAAAATAATTTTATCGGGTGTTTTCCTACCAATATTTTATGTATTTCTTGCAGCTCATTAGTTTCTTTACCTGTCTGGTAATAGAAGGCCGACCTTGCATAAGTAAAATTTTAAACGCAAATGATTTGAATTAAAGATTATAGGCTGTATATTTGCACTATTTATCATGGCTACCGGCAAATAAAGTGTGATTTTTCGTTTAGGATTTCAAAATATAAAAATTAAAAAATGGGGAAAGCATTATCGATCACATAAATTTTATGATTATAAAGCTAAAAATAACTTTGGCTATGATGTAAAAATTTGGCAAGTATTTTTAAATAAATAAAATTTAAGCATATTTAACTATACAAAAATAACTAGTGAAAAAAATGGTTTACTTGTATTAGTGTATTTGTTAAATAAAGCAAGAATTTTTGAATGGTAACAATCTTTTAATTATTTTAATAAAAGCTCGTCATATTTTTAGGGAAGTAAAGCTTCGCATCTTTTTAATATTTTATATGTATTTTTGTTTGGTATGATCCATGATATAAATTTTACTGGCAAGCTTAGAATTTTCAACATATAAAAATATATTAAATACTACCTTCGGAGGATTGCCACTATCGAGTGTTTTTCTTGTAAACTAAAGTCGATAAAACGTGATATTTGCGCCTTTTTATTTAAAATTAGCTAAAAACTTATCGATATAAGAAAGATGTAAGTGCTGAATTCCCCCTAAACAGATTATAAAAATCTTTTACAACTGCAAAAATATGTGATTGATTACTCAGCTCAAAATGTAAAATAAATAATTTTCAAGTATAATATAAACATCAAAATCCAAAGAGTAATAAAAAAGGAATAATTGAAATCATATTAAAGATTTCACAGCTGCATTGCTCGAAAAATAGCTGTCACAATATTTAAAACGATATTAAACCAATAAAAATCCCCAATACAAAAGAATAGGCTTCAAATTCCCGGAATAACATTTTATGCCATCGTTAATTTTTTAAAAATAGAATTATATGTTTATTTTTGTATAATTAATGTAATTCATAATTGTGCATGTGATTATATTTTCACTATTTTATAAATTTCAATTATAACTGTACATATGCACCGAAGAATTTTTAAATACCATACACAAACACTAAAACAAAATCATGATCAATAAAATTAATATATAATGCTAAAATAATTGTATATATTTAGATAATGAAGTATCATCACTTTAAATATAAAAATGCTTGATTTTTGCACTTTAAATTTATCGGGCAAAATTAATCAATATTTTATCTAAATCGACCACCGAGTGCAATTCGAGAACTAAGAAAAAAATATAAATTATACCCATTTTTCGCCAATAGAAAATTCAGAATCTTTAATTAAAATTCAAGGTTTTATAAAAATTTCAATATACTGAATAGTTGGTTTGACGTGCTTCTGTGTATACTTTAAATTGAAATTTTTGGTGGCTTCTTTTTAATATAAAATACCATTGGCATATTAAATAACTTCTGATATGCATTTTTGGGATCTAATTTCACTTAAAATAGTTAAATCTACCACTTAAAAACAAATCGTAACATTCATATAAATGGTTGTCAATAAAAATTATAAATCATTAACTAAATCTTCTTTAAAGTCATAAAAGTTGCCTAATTATATATAAAAAAAACACTTATATAGCATTTAGAATTTATTTTTATGCTCTCGTTTATTAATTTTTTTGAAATTCAATAAGTTAGGTTATTTATTTGATACATAATCAAAATAAACATTTATCTCAAATTAAAATATAAAATTTTATCTTTCAAATTGTACACGCAGCAATAAAAAGATTATTTTTTCTTACAGAAGCAAAAATATATGCTAAAAGACATACATCTTATATATATGAAGTCCACAATGCTAGAAAATTGCAATGGATTGGGTATTTGAAAGGAGAATATTTTCATTAAAACCAATTATAGGGGATTTGAAAGGCTCTACGAGCATTAAATTATATATGATGTTTTTATTTTTGGTTAAATTTCTCTTTTTAGGGAATTCTATCTACTGTGAAGTAAAAATTTCACGAGAAATATGCACAACTTCTTAATGCATTTTAAAACTTTCCCCTGATCTATCTTCATCAAATACTCTTCTTTTTTCGAATGATATGAGTTCAAGTTTCTGGTGATTTTAGAGAGCTTGCATGTATGCTTCCATGCCATTTGAAATTTAAAACACCTTAACATATTTTTTATCGAATTTTGAAATCACCCCGTCCCTAGTCATTATATATGGTGTATTTTTATCTGTATTTCTATTTATGTAACCAAGTTCATCCGCCAAGATGTCGTACTTCCTAAATTTCTCATTCACAACTCAAATACGTCTTCAAGGGTAGTTATAACTATTTCAATTCACTTAATAATATTTTCTTTTTTATCGTATGAGAGAAATATGGTCTGGTTTTTTTGATTTATATGTCCGTTTATATTCTGGTATCTACTTTTATTTCCGCATATTAGTTTTCACTGATTTCTTATACTGTGTGGTTTCTGATATTTTTGAAGTTTCAGCGTCTTGATAAGATAAAGTTAAAACATCTTACAATTTTATTGTATCTTGACGTGATATAATGCCCGAAAGCGTACTTGCACCATGTTTCCAGATTATAGATCGTTTCTATAGCTTTTTTATGATGTGGTCACTTCATTCTCACACAGAAAAAAATATTTCCGTCTTAGATAAACCTGAATTTAATTTAATCACTTGGTTGTTTATTACAGCATTTCACCATCCCAAATATTAAAAGATAACAACCCTTTCATATTCTTTGTTTCGAAAAAGTCTTAATGCTGTAGTTTTTTCTTTTATTTTACAGAATAAACTTTCTCGCTGCTTGTATCTGATGTCTCTTAATCGGTTATAATGATATGATATATATTTGGCGATAGTCTTAAATTGATGAGGGATGTATTTTGCTATCTTTTTATACTTTTAATATTGGGGCCCTTCTCGTCGAACTTTATTACTATTTTTAAGCAGTTTTTTGACCAGGTTAATTATCTTCTCCGCTTTAAATCCCGTATTACATAGCGTACGTTCTAATTAATTTCTCTTTATATATAATATTTGTTATTAATAGGCTGGAGGGCAATAAAAAATTTTAAAACATCCTCTATCCCATCATAAGTTTAATGTGTTTGTCTGGTTCTAATTTTATGCACCCAATTGATTTTTATATATGGGCTAATTTGATTTTTCGCTTTTTGTGGTTTTTAAAGCAAAACTTTCGATTGCTCTATAGAACAGATTTGGCTGATACACCTTCCCACCATATCATCTTAACAATCTTCTTCGAGACATATTCTTCTCTCAAGACCTTTTAGTTCCGTTTTTTCCCGATCCTATAATTTGTGCGTATGCTTACGCTTCAGTTGGCATTCCTAACTCCTTAATATATGACTTATAGTATTTTGTAACCACCATATCAAGTTGTGAAGTATAGCAATACTTATGCTATATATTAATAAATAAGGGACAGGTCACTTTCCAATAGATATTATTTTCTTAGCTTTTCGTTTTCAAAATTCTTATGACTATCAATACTCGCTATTCCTATTTCTATTAATGTAATCAAGTTTATCTTCTTATCATATACGAAAATGTCTGGTAGATAATGTGATAATTTTAAATTTGTTTTTATTCGTGTGGTTACCTTTATTTCCTCTAGTTAATTTACATTACTTCCCGAACCGACAGTTTTCCAACTTCTCCGATTTTTTAAGGTAGTATTTTCTTGTGGATATAAAGTATATGCATCTTACAACATTGTTATGTCTTCGTGTATTTTCATGGATAAACATTCTTTTACATTGGATTGCTAGGTAGTCTACTGTTTTATATGCTTCTACACTAGTGTTGACATTTTGACTTTTATTTAAAGAACATATTTCTATCCTGCTTGGAACAGAATCTTGCTTCTTCTTTTACTTGACGTTTCGATATTTTTAATTGCCTTGAAGATCCGGCTATGTCAATCATTGAGTTGTCGTAGTCTTAGAAAGTTTTTGTTGTAGTTTTTTATATTTTATTTTACACATTAAACTTATCTTCTGCTTCGACTCAATAGATTAATGCACCCATATGATAATTTAAACATAATAATTAATAAATAAAATAATTATAAGCATTGATACTTGGAATATGCGTAAATATTAAACATTAGGGAAGGTTAAAAAATTTTATTCTGTTTATATATTTGTTAATTGAACTTTCCCCATAATCAAGATATATAGTACTCGTATACAGATGTAAATCAATATAAAATACAAATGATGTAAAAAAATTGTTCTATAAAATAAATGTTTTTCGCATGAATATTAGATCCCGTTAATCATGTGTTTAAGTACAACTTTTGTTAAAGGAAACGACATCGTCGGTACATTTTTTATGGTACGTTTATTATTTTTTATTTATATGTGAAGTTTATTTTTATAATTCAATCTATTGAGACGTGGTAAACCCTTGAGAATATTGTACAGCTCCTTTATACATCTTTTGACACCTTCTCCAGATCTATATTCATCAACTGCTCTTCTTTTCTCAAATGAAATGAGTTCAAGTGTATTTCGTTTATTATGGTAATATTTCATTTACCTAAAATCGCTAAAAATACATCTTAAATGGTGTAAAAATTTCATTACTGCTTTGGAAATTATAAAATGTGTTATTCATATTCCTTATAGATTTTGATAAGTCATTAATAATTCTTTATTTAGATTAAAATAAAATCTTTAAAATTTTTTAACTAAAAAAATAAAACTTACAAACATGCATTTTAACAAGAAGTTTAGTAATAACTATAAAAATATTTTAATAGTTATATTTATTATAATTTTTTTTATTGAGGGGTAAATTCGTCTTCTTTTACGCTATCATTATAACCCCTATTTCTATGGTTGGTTAAAGATTTAATTTCTTAAAAATACTTTCAAATTCCTTTTCTTCATTAAAAATGGTATTTTCACATTGGCTGATGCTTAGAAATAAGTAATTACCTTTCTTATATTTTTTAGAAATAAAAACGCCAAGATTATTAAAAATTGCAAGAATGCCTGATTCATATAACTTTAAATCTGCTTGATTGATAGTTTTCTTAATTGTCTCTTCGCATACTATAATTTTAAATATCTCTAGGTCTTGCGCCAAATCACGTATATAGCTTTCACATAACTCCACAGCATGGCTTTCTTCTATGATTTTATCAGTAAAAAAAATTTTTCGTTGAATATCGGTCAATATATCATTCACCATGTTTATATAACCCATATTCATGTTACTAAAAGTGTTCTTATCAACTTCATCAGATTTAAATTTAAAAAATAGATCTAAAATTTGCAATCGTGTTTTTTCAAATTCTCTGGAAATTATATCATATTGGTAGCATCTATATAATATTTTTCTCGCAGCAAAATAGAAAACAGAATTATCATCCGCAATTGCTTCAATTAATACCCCAAATCTGTCATCTATTTTTGTAAAATTAAGAGCGTCACATGCTACTCTTATCAGAATCGATCTATATTCTGGCATCATTGGTGTTAATTTTTCTTTTAGCGAACTGAATAAACTGCTATCCAAAGTAATTTTTTTTATATTGGCATTCAATTCGGTGGATTTATCAAGAATATATGAATATATTTCTATTTTTTTTAGGTTTTTTGGGCAATTACAGATTTCATTTTGCAATCTATCCACACAACTATGATTCTTATCATCTAATTCAATTGTTTCAATAGATATAACATCCAGGGGATTTAACTTTTCTAGGATATCAGCTCTTGAAAATGAAAAATTATTGAACATGACAACATTATTCAAAATAAATAATGTTTTATTTTGTATACAATTCAAAAAAATATCAAATCTTTTTGGTAAATCTTCTAATAAAATTCTTTCTGTGGATATTATATGAACTATTTTTTCATTCAATACCTTTTCTTTTCCGTTAATATTATCAAAAACCATAAATATTGACTCAAATAATGAGTTGGATACGTTAAAACTTATTTTAAAATCAAAAAAAATGTCGATATTCTTTTTTAAATTTTTAAATTTATAGTAAACTGCTAAATTATAATTATTGTGCTGCTCTACAGATAGACAAATATCGTAGTGATTTTTTCTAGCATATATAGTTGTTTTATTTTTGGTATCTTTGAATATATTTGAATCTAATTCCTTTTGTGCTTCAATATCTTGGTTTTCGTAAATATATTGTGCATCAACAATGCGACCTTTATAGCTTAATTCTTTCAAAATACTTATTAGCCCATGTTTTTGACGTCTGTTATAATGCAATCCTATATCTATCTCATAATCCATTGCTAATTTATAAAGATCATTTCGATTACTGGCTATTAGACCATCTTTAAAACCCGAAGTATCAAAAAATGCAACATTAAAAGTGTCATGGCAATTTAAATATACTGAATCTAGCATAGAACGCAATTCACCGTAGAAATACGCCTGTTTTGCATCAGTATGATCCTGATCAAGTATTATTGAGAAAACAGAACTCGAATATAGGCCTTTATTATACCTTATGTCAAATACACCGCTGAAATCCTCTTTTAATTGGTTTTTAAAACTAAAATTTTTCTTTTTATGAACACGCAAGAAATACTCTTCTGTAGCCGTTTCAACATAGGATTCAAAGAGATTTTCGTTTTCCAACAATGATATTATATCCTTCATAAGAGATCTAATCATTGATTCTCTAAAATGGACTTTTGACACCTTTAAATCGCCTTGAATCATCTGTTCTTCGATGTTTTTTGTGGAAATTTCCATGCTGCCTGCAAAAGATGAATCCGTAGCATTTTCATCCTTAAGATGCTCATTACCATCAATTGGTTTTTTCATTTTTTCACACATTGTAGTTTGGCTGTTATCTTCAAATAGATACGAATTATTTGCAGCATTTTCATATGATGTTTCTTCAGAAGAGCTTTCAATATCACTTAATAATCCCGATTGTCCTTTGTTAATGTATTTATGATTCATCACTAATCTATCGAATTTAATATTATCTAAAGATTTTCGTTTTAAAATAATTTTAATATCCAAAACATTTCTAACTCGTTCTAAATATCCTGGTTTTATCCTACACAATTCCTCAACAAATCCATTTTCATACACATCATTTTTTCTTTTTCTCTCATCAATTAATTTTTGATAGCTAAATGTAAAAAGCTCTTTGTGTAATCCAATATTATCCATATAATTATACTTATTAATGCTTTCTTCAATCTTTTCCATATAATTATCGAATATTCCGTCCTTTATTGTTATTCTAGATTTAGCACGTGTTCCCCAAACCAATTTTGAATAAATTAATGATGCAAAACTGATGATAAATAGTTTTTTGCTTTTTAACTTGAAATTTAATATATTCATTTTACATGCATATTCTAGCATATTTTTATAGAAAAATTATTTTTTATATAATATATTAAATTAAAAATATCTTCCTTCCTTTTTTGTAAATTCAAGATAATGGTGTTGTATAATTTTTTTTTAATTTTAGCATTTTTAATCAAATGTTATAAAAAATGATATAAAGTATTAATCGTATCTATCAATGATATGTTTTACATAAAAATTTAAGCAAGTTAATTACATAATAACGGATTCAAATCTAAAATAGCCTTTAAAACATATTTATGTGCTTGCGAACTGTTACTAACCACTTAATCTCAAAATATTCTGAATCTTTTTGATGACATATAAATCCTCATTATCGAATTAGAATTATATGATGATAATTAATATTTTTAAAGTGATATTTAGATCAATCTAATCATTTTATTGATAAAAAAATTTTTAAAAATTCTCAAAAGAAAACAAAGCTATCTAAAATCTTCATCATCGAAATGGTGTGATCATAAAATACAGTATATATAGAATGGTAATATTTAAACACACGATAAATTTAATATTTGGAAAATCTATTAAAATATATATAAGCTTACATGGAGGAAAATTGATTGGATATTAATTTACATGTGTAAAAGATAGATTTAATGCTTATTTTTCGATATTTAACACCGAATATATGACACTGAATCGAAAACAGAATGCTGAATTTAATCTGACTAATTCTGAAATAACTATTTCAACCATGGAGTCGAGAAAAACAGACTAAAATCACAGAATCGAGCGTTTTAAATTGCATTTTATATATGCAGGATGTGCTAATATGCATTAAATTTATAATGTTTGAATTATATCATTAATACTGTGAAAAGAATTGAAAATCCTTAAAGCCACAGAAAAGTGGCGTTAAAAAGTATATAGAATAAATTTTGTAATGATTGAAAACTTCTTTAAGTCTGTTTTTTTAAAATTAAGAATCATAGATTGCTTTTTTCAAAAAAATATAATTCATCTTGTTTTCAATGGATATTTTGAAAATTTTGTAATTTAAAGAAAAAAAGGTATATTTGTGTTTGTATTAGTGCATCTCTTGTTTATATAGAAGAAGATTTTCGTAAAAATAACCATTAAAAACAAAATATATGTGTTTTTTCTAAATAAAGCAGACGGTATATGTCTATTTTACAATTAAAAAATTATCTATTGAAGTTCATATGCCTTATTCGTCTATTTAAATTGGATCTAAAGGAGAAGCAAAGACCAGTTTGATTCAATCACATTTTATTTGGTAAATAAATAGATAGTTGGTTAATTTGTAATAACTTTACTTGTTATTAGGAAAAAGATGTTGATTAATTAAATTGAAAATGCAATATATTGGTAAAATACCAAAAAATAGAAATAATGTGCGAAAAATGTATAAAAATTGAATAAAATAAAATCTTCTAAATATAATTCAAACATACGCAATTTACCAATAAAAGTGGCTATTTTGAAAATAATCATAAAACGTGAAAATTAAATGCCGGAAATATTACATTTTTATAAATAGAGGAGGATATATTTGTAAAAGCTCCAGTTAGATCATGCTAAAGCTTAATAAGAATAGATTACGAATAAAAAGGTGTAAAATTTGTATATGTAACTTTTTTAGGTATTCATGTAGAAAAATATGGTGTCATTTAAAATGCTTGTATACTATTATAGCAATAAATACAAGAAAAAATTATCTAGTCAAAGAAATTGCAAGCAAATGTTTTTCAATATATTATTCGTGCACAAGGAAGATCTTTTTGAATTTTAGATGATAACATAAATGACGCATTAACTGATGTTGTTATGGATAAAAATATATTTATAAACAATAGAAAATGCATATTACATGGGTTATTTTGGAATAAAAAAATTTCATGTGTCGTATATTAAAATTTGGTAATACGAACTGAAGCAAGAGCATAAGACAAAAAAAATTGTTATTATAAAAACTTGAATTAATTTGTATTGAAAAGAGAATTTGCATAGAAACTGGTTGAAAAGATTATTAGAAAAAAATTACTTCAATAAAAAAAATAAAGTATTAAAAAATCAAATAATACCTTGGTTATATGGTAAACCCTAAATAAATTCAGAAATCAAAATAAAGAAAAGATGATAAGTATAAATATTAGTAATTCAAAGTTTTTAATTCATTGTTGGCACTAAATTAATGTTCCGTTTTCAAAAATTCACCGAAAAACGATGAACGAAAGTTCTATATTGAATAAATTTTCCTGTTTACGCTCCAAAATAGTATCTTTTGAATTATAAAAAGTTTATCTAATATACAACAATATTTACAGATCTGGTAATCTCATTGTAAAACATGTAATATACCATTTTTCAACCCATCATCTTTCTCTATCAAAGATATTTTAAATAAATACTGCAAAAGATCATAAAAGAAATCTTTTTTCTTTGATCGATTACCTTTATATAAAAGACAATTAATAGAAATAGTGTTTTAATCACAAGATATTTCTTAAATGATACAAATCTATATTTAGTGTTTAGGATATAAATTTTAATTTTTTGGGGTTTTGCTTGGACTTAAGCAAGAGGTGGTGAAAAACATTTAATTGAAATTGTATTCAATATTTTTCATGCATGTAGTGCTTTTTATCAGTTCAGTCATCTATCACCCTTTAAATTTATGCATTCAAACATGAAATTAATGTATCTTTTCAAACCATAATGACTTGTTAAACCCAAATTTAAATTAATAATAAATTAAAGCATGCAGATGATTTCGGAACAGGTTTAGATATATTTGATCAGAATCATTAGATAATAATATAAATTAATAGATATTGATTTTTTTTATACATCTACTAAAAATTATGAAAAACTGTTTATTTTATTTCCATATAAACATAATCATGGAAAAAAGAACTAAAAACATAATAGAGTCAGTAAAGATGGCAATTAAAATGCGCAATATAAACAGGGGTTTTCTAGGGAATGTAGAAAGAATCTGGTTCTGTTATAATTTGTCATGGTAATACTATGAAGCGAAAAAATGTGATCAAACATGTAAAAATTAGCTATTAAGCTTTAAATTTGTAAAATATATATTAAATTATGTTTTATAGTTTTATTTCTATATTTTCTAATTATTTTTCAAAAAATTTTATTATATAAACATTTGGATCGATTATCGAATAATATCGATTTTATGTCTGTTTCAACTAATTGTGTTGACACCAGTATTTTTTTCGCGAATTAAAGATAAATACAGGGTATTTAATAGAAACAAATTCTAAAAATTATTTAAGGTGTGATGATTGACATGAAAATAAACTTTTTTGTGGAATTATTTATTTTTGTTTTAGAAGGAAAAAAAAATGTGCTGGAATATAGCTTTAATTACATCTAAAAATTATTTTTAAATAATCTTGTATTGATATTCAAACCCTTTGTCGTAATTATATTAGAATTTATAAATCTTATTTAAATGAATTAAATTTTACCGAAGCATTTATTTATCACATGATTCATAAGTTGATTTGATTCATTTGTTTAAAATTAAAATTCAAAATATATTAATGTGTCATATTAAAAAGAAATAGTAAAAATCACTTTGCATATTTTTAAGTTTCTACTTTTTTTTTTCCTCAGCCAAAAAGAATTACTAATCTAAATGAATTTTCAGACCGAAGATCTTTTGAAAT
Organism: Rhyacophila brunnea; assembly: GCF_057557595.1. Lineage (NCBI taxonomy): Eukaryota > Metazoa > Arthropoda > Insecta > Trichoptera > Rhyacophilidae > Rhyacophila > Rhyacophila brunnea. The sequence continues at coordinate 10,411 of NW_028233140.1, read as the reverse complement.
TAACATCGGCCAATATAAAAGCATAATATAAGGTTTAAAATTTATAATTTATAATTTTGTTTCCAATAGTGTATAGAATACTTTAAAGCAGTTAAATATAGAACAAAATGAAGAATTTATTGCGACCGGTGCTGCAAAATCCATGATATTTTTTTAAAACATTTTTTGAGCAGTTTAAATTTGTAAAAACGTAATCTCCTCAATCGAAAAAAATGAATAAAACTTAGTCAAAAATAAAAAAAATGTGAAATTTTGATAGAATTAATAAATGGAGGCGTATAATTTTAAAAAGAAAAACACGATATCTACGACCAATTTCAAATATTTAATGTTGTTTTCGGATAATGTAAAAGCATTATATAATTTTTTAAAGCTAATTATACGTTTGTATAATAATTATCCAAATTATAGTGGTAAAGTTAGCACTAAAGTTCGTATAAAATGAAAAACCCTTCCCATTATTTATATTCGCTACATTTTATTGTATATTCAAAATATTTTCAAGAATATAAAAACTTTATTTCAATTAGTTTATATACTGTGTAAAATTAATCACTTGCACTTATTTACTCGGTATTTTTGTCTTTTTTAATTCGTGATAATTATAATCTTGTGGTGCTTTATTTTCCAGAATATTTTTTATTCTAGTCTTTAAATTTTAATTTTACATTAAAGCTTACAATTTTATTCCATATTAGACTTGAATAGGTCCCCACATTTTCATGCCCTATAGATTTTAAAATCATTTAAAACCTCCTATTTTTTAAAAAATAATATTCATAATTTTTGTCTAAAAAAATTAAGTTTTACTGAACGTAAGAGTAGGATTGATGATAACAAAAAACAAAAATAGCCATAAATTTGAGGCTTTTAAAACTAATTCAGTTATAAATTATATCCTTATAACTATTGTCTTTAAGAATTACAATTGTAAATCTCTAAATTTATTTTTATAATTTCGATCTTTGTTCACATAATGGGGAATGAAGCAATCACAGAAAAAAATCATCAAAAATTAATTAATTTTAAAAGATTCTTGTGTTCTCTAATTAATAATATAATTGGTTCACACATTCATTTTATTGTTAAATAAATTTTTAAATAGTATTCCGCTAATAAAACCAAAATAAGATCAAAAGATACTTTATATTACATTTAAACAAAATTGTTCGTATATAAGGTAGTTTAATAATCATTAAAAATTTCAAATAAAAAGTATGAAGCCAGCTGTTTGTTAGTATATAATCTTACAGAGCGCAAGAATAAAAATATATGAGAAGCACAATAGCTTTTTCATATTATTTTAGCTATCAATCATGATATGTTGAAAACTTTCTATGGCTGTAGTTTTATGTATGCATATTTGTTGTATTTCTTTAATTTTAATACTGATCTCTTTTTATCACAGATGATTTTTAGTAAAGTAAATATATAGCTTTTCTCACAATATTTCAAGTACTTAAATTTATGCTCTTGTGTCTAAATTTTTTTTATTTAATGGTATATATCATCTTTTATGGAAGTCTATTTATGACTTTTAGGATCTCTTTGTTTATTTGATTCCTCCCCGCGTATGTACCTTTAAATTTCCTCTTACTAGTTTGTTCTTCGTGAATTATACCTGTTTTACAAGGCCGTAATCGATATAGAAGAGATGAAATTCTATGTCCTTTCCGTAACTTGTTAATCATGCTACCACTACTCTGGAATTACTCATATTCTTTCTATTTCGAGCTGGGTTCTTTTAATGACCGGGCTCGTTTTCCGCATTTATACTGCAACTTTGTGGTTTATTCTCGGTTTATCAATGTTTTTATAGTTTTACTTTCTAGTTTCGACAGACCCCCCCCCTTCGGGTATTTTTAGTTATGTTAGAATTCATTTGAATGCGGGTTTCGTTACGGTTGATCTCAGGCCCTTTTCTAATTAAACAGCACCACCGCACCCCCTTGCGCCAAAAAAATAATAAATATAAATCATTTAAATTCCATATTTATTTGCATATGAGATGATTACACGTATAAATAAATATTTTTTATGATAAAAAAAAATTAAAGATACTATATTCTATACAAGCACCTAAACCTTTCGATTTCAATTTTTATTTTGTTATAAAACTATTAAATAGTCTCTGTATTACTAGCTGTTAAAATATTAAATGTCATGTACTTAGCCCTTATAGGGTCGTGCTTATGGTTTAAGATGTCTGATATACAATATGATCTATGCACATGGACAATACTACCGAAAAAAAAGTGGAACTAAGGCAAAGGCTTATTTGTCGGAAATGAATAAGAAAACTTTCTGTTATATATGAGCACGTTATTACTGCCCAATTTGATTCGTATTTTTTTTTGGCGGCAGTGATATATGCGAATCACATATATATCTAGGCATGACTTTAATGAAATGAACTATAACTACTGAATCCACAGATTTATTGCTAAATAAATTTGTTTGGGAAGTTTTTCAACAAAACAATGATTACCTTTACGATTGAATTTCTACTGGTTATAATAGATGTATAGGTCTAGCAAGTCACCAAAATGCATAATTCATTGACACCTATAAATTATTATAAATCTTATACCAATAACTTCTAAACAAAAAACATTCTAATTACTATTTTCTCTCATGAATTTGAGAAATTTCATGGGAAGCACGGCCAAGCGTATTTTGAATGATATTTTTGTTTATTAAGATGTATTTTATGATCACTCTCAGTATATTGCACTGTCTTTAATGAAATTTCTTCGATTAAAAATATTATTAAATCTTAATCTGTTCGCGTCATGACAGTGTCATTTTATCTTTAAACTCCATGGCGCAATTAATATTAGATGCTATAAAGTTTTTATAATTTTAAAATTACGCAATTTTTTTGGGTGATATGGAACTATTTTTCTTGAGTAAATATTAAAAGAAATATAAAATATTGCGGGAAAAATCGGGATACTTTGAAATTATTAAGAAGATAATGTATGAATCTTTGGCAATAGGAAGATATGGGGAACATTTGATTTATAAAAATATAAATTTATTTGATTATATGTTCCCTACCCCGAAATCCTGCTATTACAGAAAAAAACCTTTCATATAATGATTTTGTAATTTCTGTAAAAGAATTTGAAACAATTTAAAACTTCAATTTGAAATCTGCATCTGTAAAATTCGATTAAATATTATTATATTTATTTACCTATGTATAAAAAATTTAATTTATTAAATATTTACTTTTATCATAGATCCGTTTATTTTTAATAATTTTTTAATTAAATATATTAAATTTTTTAGAAATTAAATGTACCACCCTAAATTCCCGTATTGCCGAAAATTGTTATGCTAATACTAACGGGCTGATCAATAAATTTATTCCTAATCAATTTATAAAAAAAACGTTAAATATATATTCTCGTTATGGTATACAGTATATGATATAAGAATTAACAATATTTACATGGATTTGGGCTTGCATAAAACAGCTTTCTTTAAATTTTATAATTAAAATAATATAGTGATTTTTAGTCTTCTTTACTGACGTCATTGAAACATTGGGGAATTACAGCTTGTTTTAGATGAAAAAAAAATTTATAAACTGAATGAAAGCCATGCATAAAAGTAAACTTTAGTTATGTTTTTGAGAACAGAGAAAACCCATGATTAATATTTTAGATAGCAAAGATAAGATTTAATTTATAAAATAAATAATGTGTATATTTGATGAACTTTTTTTAATTTAACGAATTAAAACATTAAAAGCAGTAAAGGATATAAATATAACATTAAAAAAGAAATTTTCGGTAAGTTTTACTGTTTTTAATTGTTTTTTTACCTACAAACGGATATTATGGGATGCAAGTTATAAAAATTACATAACCTTTATCATGATGGTGATTTAAAGAAAATTTTTATGGATTATGTCTATTTCATTCACTTAAATTACTTTTTTAATATATGAAAAGAGCAGAAGGATTATACTCAGGATAAATTTAAACGCTGGATTAAGAAATATCATAATTTAAAAAATTTGGTGTTAGGAATTCTAACAGATTAAAGTGATGTGAGTAATATATAAAGTTTTTATGGATCTTATATTAATAATTTTTATAAATATACCGTTCAGTCGAAGGTTATAATAAGTTTTAAAAGGAATATTTAAAAAGATATTTGTTTACACTAGATCCATTTATAAGCATTGCTCGCCTAAAAAGATTAAAAACTAATTATGTAAAAAACTTAAAAATAGATAGGTATTTTGGTCTTTTAAATATATCTGAAAATAAAATACTATTTTATATTCTGTATAATACTGACAAAGATTAAACTATATTGTTGCTATTTGCGGCATGGAATTTTAACTATAAAAACCAGGAAAATATATATTTGATGTGCATTTAAGTATAATTAATCAATGTGAAATTTCCCCTGTGCTTTTCTTTTGCTATATGATCATTGCTCCCATTTGCTTATAATAAACCAGACAAAAATATATCTACAGCACTATTTTAACCAATATAAAAAATACAAGGCATTACACATAATTATCTCACCTATAAATTATAAATTAAAGCCTAAATTTGAATGATGTTTTATGCCTATATATATTCATTTATAAGGTTCTATAAATAAATCTTCACCATATGAAAATTCTCCGGAAAAAAGAATATTGTAATTTATTTAATTATCAGCGTTACTCTAGTTTTTTTTAAAAAAAAAACATTGTAGTAGATCATACATATGAATGCGATGTATGGTTATTTATTCATCTTTGGATTTTAGCCTATTTGGATCGAATATACTAGTTTTTTCCACCCTATACTACACTTACATGGTTTAAACATAGAAAGAACTGATTTTAAAATATAATGCTATAAAATCTGAATGATTAATAAAAAAAGCAAATACCATTAAAGGGAAGAAGAAATAATAGTAAAAATCAACTTTTTTCATGTAAAAACGACGCTATTTTTATATACCGTTAAATTATGTTTCTTATAATTTATATGGTATTCACAATTTTATCATTCATTCATCTTTTATTCCTAATGATTCTAAAAAATATTAATTACGCCTAAACCAAAAAATTATAGTAGATTTAAATCCCACTTGAGCTATAGGAAATCAAAATATATTTCGAAATCTCATATAAAGCACGTGAGTAATGGAATACAAATATTTTATTATTTATTTTACGGGAATCAACCAATATAAGTAGATTATATCTTATTAAATCGGATTTTCTATGATTATAACTGAGAGATAAACAAATTTTTTTTGCTGTTTACAATCTATTCAATATATTTATCAATCAAATCTTCCCGTTCATTATACAATATAAAATTACACGCGACTTAGTCAAAAAAATTATCTTGAAATCCATCACAGCGTAAAAAAATCGATTATATAAAAGTCTGCAAAAAAAGAAAATTATGCTTTTATTGCATTAGTATTAAATATATAATCACCAACTAAAAAGTTAAAAGGTCATAGAAACGAACTTAAAAATATAAATTAATGTAAAAACGTTAAAAAGCATTTTTTTTATTAATTTTAATTTAAAGGCTGTGATATTTAAACAACAACGTGTATATTATTCGAAGAAAAAAATATTAAATGATCCAGTAAAGGTGTTTTATCGTAATAAGGGTATTTATGTCATACCTGAAACGGTTTTTATATCCGTTGAAACTTCATAACGAATTATTGTGCCGAAAAAAATGCATTTATAGGTGTTTCGGACAAATCGGCAGATGTAAATTTAATTAAAAGTATCAAGAAACCTGTAGAAACATAATTAGATGTAGTAAATAATAAATTATAATGCGTATAAAACATTTAAGTGTATATTTTTGATTTTTTTGGCCATAGCTTGATTTAGGCTGCTTATAGAAGAGAACAAAGTAATTATAGGAGGAAAAACAAAACCCTGAGAAAACATACAGCCACAAAGATATCCAATATTTCTTTCTCAAAATTTTATAATTTTTTGATTTATATATTTCAACTAATCACGTAGAATCTAAAATGTCTCCTATAAATATTGAAAATTTCGATTCAGGACATTCAAATAGTATTCTAAAAAATCCTATATGAAAATAATTATTTGGCTTATGTTTATCAACAGAAATTTAAAGATAAAAATGTAATTTTCAGGGAATAAACCACCTCTAAATTATACGATATAAGTGCAAGAGATTGGAATTGGTGTTTTAATAAAGAGTATAAAGAATTAATGCGTTTTGCATGCGTTTATCTAACGAAAATTATTGAAATTTGAGTCTTATATTGTGTAAATGAATCCTAACATTTCATCGGCGGTCAAAGTAGAATTTAAAACAAATAATTTTTCCTTCGAGACCATTGATTTGCATAGGGCAAACTAAAATTAATAATTAAAATCTTTTTAGTCACATTAAATTACTGATTTATGAATGTGGACATTATTATAGAACGATTATTAAAGACTTTATGTGACATGATATATTAATTAGTGACTGTTATTATTTAAATGATGTGAAGAACAAAAATGCCACCGTTTCATGACCGGTAACAGTAGAGATACAATAGTATATAACATCTTTAAAGACTGTGAATTTTTTTAACTGTGATTTAAATGATGTTCTGGTTTTTTGATAAACTAAGCTTGGATTTGTAGAAAAGAAAAGATAAAAAATTAGATATGAATGAACCAGTAAAACGCTTAAAAAAAAGAAGGAAAGAAAGTGGTTGAAAAATTTGACATTACTTACAATAATAATAAAAAGTATTGATATAAACAAGGAATATATCACTTAAAGATTCTACCTTTTTTTTGCCCAAAAAAATTCTTTTTGATTCGTGATCCAATATACATTAGAGTGATAACCAATTAATTAAAACTTGAGGTGACCTGATATTAATCTGGTTAAAAAAATATTTTTGATTTCATATTTAAAAAAAACCTTATATATAAGAAATTCTCTCGTAAACAAGTTTTTATTTTCAGCCCAAACAATATCGTATATCATATTCTAAACTCAATCGAAAAAAATATTAATTTGAAATACTAATGAGATTAATTATCGTAAGAAAATGCTGCTGGAAATTAAGTTGTGTTTTTGCTATTTGTCCTTGATCATGGTCACATTTGAACTGATATCTAGAATATAATTACCGATATTTTTTAAACAATCTGTAAGTTTTAAGGCTATATTGCCTAGAATCTAATTTTTTTTTACAAAAATTACATATAACCAAGTTTTGATGATAAAGGTTTTAAAAAAAAGGTATTATATAATTTCAGATCAATTAATATTTCGAAATAAAGTTATTTAAACAAGAACCAGAAAAAACCTATATTTTATGTATGGATAAAAATTACTGGATAGAACTTGATTTAAATATCATTAAAAAATGTAACCATCTACTTAAGAAATCAACTATTTGAAACTTGAAGAAAAAAATCTACTAAATGGAAATATTATTTATATTCGACTTCATCCCCAAAAATTCCTGTTGAAATAGAAAAAGAAACTATAATAGTAAATCTTATTAATTATACCCGAAAAAATACAAAGGCCTATTTATAGAAGTTTTTTATACAAAAATTGATATAGAGGTTTATGTGTAAAGTTTTTGCCATTTTGAATTTTTTGAATTTCGTCAATATCTTTTTTCTCATTATTAAATGCGACAAAATTATAATATTTTAATATGTAGAATTATGCTCGATACACCGAATTACAAGAATACAGCTGCCTGTGAACTTTGTACGAATATATTTTGCATACAAAGTTCAAATATATTTTGTGATACATAGTGTTCGCTTTAGTTGGAAATCAATTTATATCAGTAAATTTCGCATGTAAAAGTATAACATAAATCTATCATAGATCTGAGGTTTATTCAAAATTCAAAGAATATAAATATTTGATCAGAGGATTTATGAAATGGATCATATAATATTATCTAAGATATAGATAAAAGATAATATTGTAAAAACAGAAACTATAAATATTTCCTAATCACTAAACCATCTGGTTAAATTTACAATAAATAAGAACATAGGGGTATTCGGACTAAAAAGAGAATAAAATATCTATATTTTGAACCAACATAAATCCACTTTTAGCAAAAACAATTATAATACAATTTATCGCTAAAATAGAAAATAAGCGCTATTAATCGGATATATTATAAACATTTTGAATTTCAACAATCAAATTTTTTCACTGGAATGGTTTCATTTTAATAAAGTCAGAAATGATTATATAATTTTTATTCGTCTAGATAAGGCATTTAATGTTTAAATAATAACTTAAGCTTTACATCAGCCGATATTTTGTTAATTTTGAAGGTACATATCATTTTTTAAAATAGATAAAGGTTTTAAAGGAAATTAACTGCCATATTTTATTTGAAATGTTAATAAATTTAAATAGTTAAGCAAAAAAATGCTATTTTTAAAAGAACCAACATTCTTATAAGCTTTATGGCTTAAAAAAATCAAGTTTTATTTAGTAAAAATATAATTTCGATAGATAAAAAATTTATCCTCTATAAATTTAATAATATATACCTAAAAACAATAAAATTATTATAATTAACTAAAAGATATAGAATTCAAAAGATTGTAAAGATCATATTCTGTTATGTAAATAAGGTGTTTTTTGTTAAAGATCTAATATTTATTGCCCATAAAATTAATTTTAGAAAGAAATTCTAATAAGAACATTCATTTGGGATATTAAAATATTTTAATTCCAGTATCGAACATTATTTTCGGTTATTGCTATGAATATTCAAATAAAATAGAATCTCTTAAATACCATGAAATTTTGCTTTGAAGTCCATAAATATTACGTATAACTCATGAGGACCGAAAATTTCATATAATTAATATGTTTTTATTTTATTTTTAATCTCAAAATTCGATCTAAAACCCTGAGATACCATAATTTTTAACATAAAAAAACACATCTTTGAATATTTTGATGTGATATGTTATTTTCAGTTCCCAAACTTATATAAATCATTAAAAAGTTTGCTTCTATATTGAAAAATTATCATTGATTCTTATTTAAAAGATCAGTCTATGGATTTATCTGATTTGAACATTGGATTTTTTTCCATTAATTTATCGGATTTTTCTTATTTCAATCGTAAATATCTGCTTTTTAATAGTTGAGCTTTTTTTGATGTCTCTTTTTTTATATAATTTATGGGATTTTTATAGATCAACAAAAATTATATTTCCACTATTCTTAAACACAAAAATCCCTTAATTGAACTTTGATAGATTTTATTTCAGTAAACATATATTCGGATTATTATATGATAAATACAGTGTATTTTATTTGGAATATAGGCACAATCTTACATGGTAAATTCTTTCAAACTCTTCTTCGATTTAATTTCTGTCTAAAAGGAAGATAAAATGTTTTATAATGCCCATTTATGTTTTTTATCTCTCTGTAGCCCTTTTTATGTCATTTTTATATTTTTAAAGTTACATCTAGGTTTTTTTATCTAATTTTGTATTGATTAAATAAATGATCATTATATCTTCTATCTTGAATTTGCGTCAAAATAATTTCTGAAATTTCTACACATATTTTCGAATAAAGTGATCTTGTTTTGAATTCTTTCTCTTATATGGGCTTGGACCATAAAGGTTTGTCTGTCTAAGCACGATATAGGTATAGGGGTATAAATAATAGCTTAATTCGCAAGAAATCACCTTTTCTTACATTCAGTTCATGCTTTACTTGAGTTCGCTTAAATTTACCTATGCAGAGCAAACAGATTGAATATTTATTTAATTTTTACCCATGAAATCTTTTTCTAATTCAAATGACTTACCAAAAAAAATCGATATAGATAAACGCATAAAAATATGATAAAACCATAACTTTACAATTATAAGTTGATGAAATGGCTTTATATATAATAAATAAACCAAATAAAATATAGTGTTTTTTAGTGTTCATTCATGGTATTTATGAGATAAAATGAAAAAAGAATTTTATTTAATAAATGAGAATAATAATTTAAATTTTTTGAATAGTCAAAATAAGAATCTATAAAATATGAACAGCCATAAGAAACAGTAAATTCTTTTAGAAACATCTATGGTAATCTAACTATTTATATTCAGAATGCCTTTTTCGATGGTAAAAAATTAATTAATTTCCATTAAATATTTTTATCTCGATCCTTAAAGAATGATTCACACTTTAAATATTAAATATTATATATTAAATGTTTTAAAAAAAAATTCTGTTCGCATGAAATCCATAGCTACAAAAATTTTGCTATTCCGTCTTAGATTTATGCATAGTAAAATATGAATGATAATTTTCGAACGTTGTTGATTTTAAGGAGTTATTTTAGACATATTGTATTTTATTTTCTGATTGTAACTTTGTTAAAC
>NW_028233139.1:0-22785 GCF_057557595.1 Rhyacophila brunnea | reverse complement strand
CAAATTTGTATATTATCAACTGATAAGTTCTATAAAAAAGTGCACAATTGATCTAAAAAAATTGCAAATTAATTAACAAGAAACGAGGAACGTAAAAAAATTATATTATCTTTATTTTAATACACCTTTACATTATATTAATTATAATTTATTGCTTCAAATGAAGACGCAAATCTTTTATTGCGTCGATATGAATGATAAATGTAGATATGATGATTTTTGTGAAATGTTTCTCACTTCAAAAAATCATATTTAGAAATCCTCGTATAACACGAAGGCATAATCGTTATTTTTGATAGTTTAGTTTATGTTGGATTCTTTGAAGCCCAACTTGAACTCTTCGAATCGTGAGGAATGACTTACAACATAATATTTGTTAAAAACTGGCGTGACTTGTAAATAATATAGATGAATCTGCTATCAAGACAAACTAGGAAATGCATGATTTCAAATTGAGATAGCATTCTGGGATTAAAAGAATACAAAGGTTTTAAAATTTTTGCAACTAATATTGTTTTCTTCTTTTTTTTTATTTTTTTCTATATCTGTTAAAAAAAACAAAATAAATATATATTAATATAAATCTGTACTTTTCACAAAATAATATATAACACAAAAAAACACATATAGAATTGATGATTACAACGATAAAAAATTAAAAAAATATTTTTGTCATTATTTGTGTTTTTAAGATTGAAATTTTTGGTTTTAATACATAAATTGAATTTAAATAATCTTGCCCCCAATGGAGTAGATTTTCAAACAATTCTAAACACTGGAACTAAGATAATCCTAAAAGAACAAGTTTGTATCACATCAAAACAAAATATTTTTCTAAGCAGGTTCAGATTGTTCAAAAATTTGTAATATATTTTTGATTTTTTTGATCTTTGAATTATAAAAGGCAATTTAAAAAAAAAGCTATACTCCGAGCTGCATAAATTCTAGTTAATTTGCAGTGATTTATAAATTTATTTTGTAACGATTGTCATAATATTTTGAGTTTGGATTTTGCACATACAGTTTATCCATGATTTATATTTAAAAAGTTAAAGTACTTTTGAATTAATAAAATTGCAATTTACTATATTTTTTTTGATATAACTCTTAAAAGTAAAATATTCCTGATCACTTGTTACTCCAACAATTCGCGATACAGGTTAAACGATTATTTATGAACCAATAATACAATTTAATAATTTATTCAAAGTTTCTGTATAAAAAATAATGAGAAAAAACACCTTTTTAGTGTAAGTAATCTTTTAATACGGTAATGGCACCGGAATCTCAGGTCCCAGTGGATGTTCACGCGCAAAAATTGGATCAGAAAGCGGTAAATCACCTGGATACCTTGCACCATATCTTAAAGTATCATCATAAGCAAATGGGGATAATGGGTCGATGAAATTACTATTTTTAAGCTTAACATCAGTCATATATTCATGGATTGACTTTAAGCTCATGTATGCGATAAAAGAAAATGAATATAAAATACTAGAAAAATTCATGTTCGATTTGTTGTCATATTATTTATATTTTATTCGAAACAATAGCCATTCTAGAATATTTTCTATCTCGCGCTTCAGTCAAAATCTAAAGATACGTATCGGAAATAAATTACTATAATGATGCTATCAGTTTTTTTTGAAACAAGGAAATATATCAAAAATATATGGAGAATATCTTGTTTTGTTATTCATTTCGACGTGATCACCTAAAGGTATATCAAATTATATGAATGTCTTGTATTTTTGTGAATCATATGTTAATAGATAATTACGCTTATTCCCCGTGTCTTACCATTAAACATAATTTTTTAAACGCAAAAAATAAGGAATAATTTTAGCAAAAAAAACCGAAAAAAATTAAGGCTATATTCGAATGCCTTTTGAAATGGAATTTTTATAGATATTTTTCTGCTAAAATACTACCATTGAATATTTTTTGAAAATATTTATAATATTGTGTTTTTGGCAGTCATAAAATTATTTGAAACAAAAAACAAAACAGAAATGACTGCTAATCATATATTATATGCGAAAAAAAAGAATAAATTAGACCGGAAGTATAATTAGTTATTTACAAAGACATATAATTTATTTAAAAAGCGGGTGTTTACCTTTATCTATATTTTTGCGATTTTTGGATAACGATTACTTATAGAAATCAGATCTATTATTTGATCATTTCGTTTTCAAGCTTCAATCAGAATGATTTTAACGAAAAATATAATATAAATCATTAATATATTGCATAGTGTAACATCTTTTACATAAAGTTTATTAAAATAATCTAATATATACATAAAAAGAATGTGAACTTATTATTAGTTTCCAAATCGAGTTTGAATCATTGCTTTAGAAGCCGAATATGATACAAAGTTTTATATAAAAGATATATAATTTTTTTATATCTTTTATACATTAGTTTAGCTTATTTATATTCAAAATAATTAGATGATCCTAAGTTGTTTTATATAGACTTTATATTATTTTAATATTGCATGTTGCCTACACTAAATTTTTATAGAAGTAAAAACACCATACTGATTGTAAATCTTAATATTTTTTTCGAAATGTTTTATTTTTGTATAGCTTTCAGTGTAAAAAAATATACATACGTATAAAAAAATATGGCAATAAATGCTTAAATGAATAAATTTGAGTAAGATATTCTATGAGTATAAACATGAATTAGCTATATAAAATTACTGTGCTTTGTTTATTTACAAATTTCGAACCACAATTGATTACCTTGGATAATGAGCAAGTAAGTGTAGGCTTTAAGGTCAGAAGTCAAAACATAAAGCATATCTCTTTATTAGTAAATATAGCACATTTTAGTTACACATATTTTAGATCCTAATTATCATAAAATTATATAATCTATTTTGATCAAAATTTTCTATAAAAATTCTTTAGTTGAAAAATAACAAAGTATGATGGCTATGATATTTATTATTTACTTTGATTAAAAAAAATTATTTGATATTCTACAAAACTAAATGTTTAACAAACAAAATTATGGTAAATATAGAAACAGAAGAACGAAAAAAAATATGAAATAAAGGTAAAAACTTAAAGTATGTAAATTTTTTCTGTGTAAAGTACTAATATTCAAGATGATTTTGATAAGGGTGATTTATGCAATATAAAATCTTATTTAGCTTTGATAACTAGAAATTTTTGATTTTAGGATTTTCCGTTAGACTTTCTAACAACTTACATGACTAATTGAGGCTTTTATCGTATAATAATGAACCAATTGAGGCTTTTATCGTATAATAATGAACCAATTGAGCCTTATGCAAATAAGTAAAATTTAAACTTGAATACGATAATAATATAAATCGATATGTGAAGAAAATTTTGCGTTGATTTATATTTAGTTTGGTAGATATACCACTGTATCTTTTAAAATTAAATAAGCATAAAAATATTTATAAAATACAAAATTCAGAAATAATATACGAATTGCATTTATATGAATATTTACTCGTGAATGAAATCCTCGCTTATATATTATATATTTAAATCTGCACTAAATCATTTTTAAAAAAATCTGGTGAACATGTGAAGTTATATACTATTACTTAAGAAAAATATAACGTATTTTTGTACTAAATAGACCATTTTAATTTCTTTTGCAACAAAAATTACGTTTCTCTAAAAATTTTCAGTATAATACAAAATTTTACAGCTTAAAAATTTTTTTAATATACCAGAAAATTTATTTGAAGAAGATTTGTGGTGCAATTTAAAAAATCAAAAGTAGGATGTGTTAGGTTTGAATATAGAAACAAATTGACTCAAAGTCTATTTCTCAATGGTTTTAAGTTTATACGATATGTATAATTTATTGTAAATTGCAAATTATCAGAAAAATTTTATTTTCAAAAGATGTACAGTTTTAATTTAGGCATTTAAAAACAATACCCGTGTATACTAAAAACTTTTTTTTTTATTTGGTGTATTTTTTTAAATTGTTAAAAAAAGCCGGTTTTAAAATTTAAATCAGATATATAAAGATTACAAAATTATAAAGACATCATTATAAAAAATATAATAGAAATTCCCATAATATCGGTTTTTATTTATTTTTGCTTTAAAAATTCTGTTGTGAAATATCATGTAAAAATTAGAATATATATTGTTTTTATTATGTGTTCTGTTTTATTTTGTGTTTTGATATTTAAGATTTCCGAAATTGAATTTTTTATAAAAATATAAGCATAGCATTGCTTTTAGGAGTACAATTTCTATGCATAAGCATTTATATATTATAAACTGCATTTTCGAGTCTTTTTTATACTGAGATAATTTAAATTTGTCTAAAGCTTGGTAAATTACTGCACTTACAATATAATCATAATATAAGAATTTTACTTTAATAATATAAAAAGGTGTTAATAAAAAAATTACTGCTTGTTACCATATATAAAGGGTTTTACAAGGAGAAAATACACTTAAATTTATCCCAAAAGTTATCTTTCAGCAATAGTTGTATTTATCATAGCTTCTATTCAGCTCATACTATATTAGACTTTACGAATGGGCTCACCCGATAATTAAATAATTATATTCTTCCATATTTTATGTCTGAGTTAAAAGGTATAACGAAAAAATAATAGTACTTAAATTATTGCCATTTTTTAAAATATTTTTCGCATTCGGTTATAATGCACATTATATTTTTTAATGTTTATAGAAAGCTATCATATAAATATTAGATCAAAAAACTCTAAGGAAAGAACTTCTTTACTCTATAAAATGAATTGTAATCAAAGATCTTTGTCAGAATAAATTCTATTTCTTATTATTATAAATTTTTTTAAAGCGTTATTATTGAAGACCTTGTACGTCTTGTTATTAGTAGTGTTTGTGTCTTTATTTGTTCTTTCTATTAATTATTTTACTTCCTTTACGATAGCGAATACTGGCAATTTATTGATGATACTATATGAACGCCTTCTTGATCGGATAGCTTTTGTATTTTAATTATATGAGTAGCAACATAAATTTTTCATGCATAAATTGGCCTTGTTAAATTAAAATATGGCGAAATCGATGTGATCATCTTTTCATAATTTATTTGCATTGAAATACACTTTTTTACAATTTAATAGTATTAAGACAATAAAAGTATATGATTTTATTTTTATTTTATTCATTTTTTAGCCTATGTACATTTGCAGTATCCGCGATTTTTATTAAATGATTGATTAAATATAAGAATATTAGAAAATAAAATTATTTTTTCTCTTAATTATTAAGTAATAAAACAGCATGAGCTATATTGATATTTTAAACCGTTTTCCTATATATTATTATGATTTAATTTAAATATAATCAATAAAATACTAAAATTTTGCTCCACCAATATTATATATTCAACTTAGAAATTATTTTAAATGAAAATTACGATTTTCATAAAATTTTTTTTGTACAAAAATTGATAATCATTACAAAGATAGTCACAATAATAAAAAATAAACGCTGTAATTTTATATGTAAAATATATACAAAGAGTTTTGCAGAAAAGATATAAAAATTCACTTATGAAAAAGTAGATCATATACAGTGGTTTGAAAGTATTTTTATATTATTTTTAATTTGTACTCTGTGTTCTTGAGGTACGAAATAGAAACCAGTATGTGGGGGGTACGTTGAGAAAATCAATATTTCTAAGTGATAAAAAATTTAAATTTTATGCGATGTTAAAAAAAAACATATTAAAGCTTTATTATTATATTTGTTCGTATAATACGACATATAGTGCTCAAAAACGCATAAAAATCCTACATAACAGAATTTAAAATTTATTGAAACAACCGATAATTTTCTAGTAGTAATAATATTGAATTTTTAAATTTTTTATTAAATCAATATAAAAATGCTGTAAATTACGCGATTTCTATATTAAATATATTCAGAGTTAAATGCTTATTAGATGTTAAAAAACATGTTCTTTTGCAACATTTACTCTTTATCAATGATATAGTTATCTATTTGATCATAAACATGCAAAATCATAATATTTTTGTTTTCTGGAATTAGCGTCTTTTTCATTTTTTTATATCCAAGATTTCCGAGCGATAGTAATAATTATTAAATTTTAAGTTGCTTTATCTGGGTCGACATACTTCAACAAGATTGCCATTGTTATGTTTTATCCATCAAGTCATATAATATTGTTTTTTTTTAATTTAAAATGTGTAACATGTTTTTAACGATAAACAAAACGAATAAAACACATAACAAATTTGCATATGGCATTATAATTTTAGCACAACAAAAGCAGTATTCACATCGTTTTTTGATTTTCAGCTCTTTAGTATAATTATATGTTTTCTATAATTCATATTTGAACTAGAAACATACACTAAAACTGTATATGTAATTTATTTATTTATTTTTTATATTCGAGTTATGTAAGCATATTTATTTCTATTTTATTCTCATTGACATCATAAAATATAAATTAATTTTTTTTAAAATATAAATTAATTTTTTTTAAAATAAAATTAATGAAAAATAAAATTAATCGAATCATTAAATTACTAAAAAAGCAGTACTATTGCATATTTTCTTCTTATATTTTGTCAAAAAAACACATACAGCTTGTGTTCTGATCAAATCTAAATGAATATTTGTTATTTTTAATATATTATACAAGTTTTATTTTATGTATATTTGTAGATCTAGTAATTTTAACGCAGAGATAAAATTTACCTTTAACAAAAAATAATAATTCTCAATTTGATCGTAAATAAGTTTTCAGCATAACCGTTAAAAAAAAATATCACTTCAGAAAATAGACATACATAACTAAATTAACTTTATGATTTTTTTATAAAAATAAGTTCTAAACAGACATTAAAAAAATACTAGCCGCCAACTTAGCAGAACGTTTTCGCTATGAATTAATACTCTATCAAGATTATATAGCAAGATTATCATGTAATTTATTACTAACATCATATTTTTAAGATAAATATTATCGGATATATAATCAACAGGATAAAATGCATCGAAATCACTAGTTTAACATCATATAAAATATACTTCTCAAGTTTATTCAATCCATTATACTTTTTTAAACATTTTAGAAAACATTCTTTTTTTTTGCATATGTAAAGCAACAAAATCAAACTGTTAAAGATTTTTAAAAGCATGATACGGTGAAAATTTCAGATCATGATATTGGTTAATATTAGAGATGAATTGTCATCAACATCATGTATTTAAGTATGAAAACTTTTAATAAACACTGGATTAAAATAAGAAAAGATAATTTAGTACGAATCTTAAAATTTACAGTGATAATTAGAAATTATTTTTTATGGGTTAATTTTGTTTTTAATATTTTTTTCTCAAGCAGATTATGTGATAAAATATTTAGAGAAAACTTTATAAAGCTTTATGTAATCTTCTCCTCTACACTACCTACATCGATT
The DNA here is from genome assembly GCF_057557595.1 of Rhyacophila brunnea. Classification (NCBI taxonomy): domain Eukaryota; kingdom Metazoa; phylum Arthropoda; class Insecta; order Trichoptera; family Rhyacophilidae; genus Rhyacophila; species Rhyacophila brunnea. The sequence goes on along the minus strand of NW_028233139.1, from coordinate 15,329 downwards.
TCGTTTTTGCTCAAGATTTATCTGTTCAAGAGTTTTTCTCAATCCTATGTCCTGCGGATATTAAAATAAAAAATATTTTATTTCGAATAGATAAAATGATCAAAAAGGGTTAAAATACCATAAAAAGCCTGTTTGTAACATATTTTTATATATCTATGTGAAGTGGTTTTCTATGTAACTTAAAAACATAAGAAATCACATGATCTAATAGATTTGATTTTCTTCGTATTGTTAAAAAAAGTAATGATAATTTAAAAGCTTATGCATCATTGACTTTATCCTATTTTTTCGCATTATATTTGTTAAAAAAAGATGGTGGTTACATAATAGAACATTTTCCAACATACTTCTTTTAGCATCATCATCCTAATTATCCTTCAATGCATATCTTATTCTTTGAAGACGTTTAAATCAAAGAATACTACATTCTAGACTGTGTGTGTACGCTACTGCCATAGCGAGAATTCCATAATATTTATACTCAAAAAATTGTATCAATTTATTTTATTTGCAATTTCTGTTTCTTTATTTTAGATATAAATATCTAATATCTAGAACTTGTTATAACTTCTCTTTCTACAAAAAAATTTTAATATCACCATCTACATACAAAAATCTTTTGAAACTGTTTTTTTGGAATTTATATAAATTAGTCTAAGCATTATATATATGTTTCCCCTAAAAATTTATATTATTACATTTATACTGTTTTCGGCAAAAGAATTTGTATGCATTCAAATTTGAAAATAGATACAGAATTAATAATGTTCTAGGTGTGAAAATTCGATCAAGAAATAAAAACATACAGGGTAAAGCATTACTAAATTAAGGATCAAAATCACAATGCATTTTTAAATATTGTAAATAAAAACACAGTGGTTGTTTTGGTGTGCTTAATAAGCTCTATTTTAAACGATGTCGCTATATAAAATAAGTCCGGAACAGCAATTATATTTTTTATATATCCTTAAAATAAGCTATTAATATAACTTGTTTTTAACCGTAAATTATTTTTTAAATTTTTATGTTTAAATGCCTAATATGTACGCATATGGCAAAAATATCTTCTATTTATGCATAATATGATTATTTTTCACTTTAATAATTGTTATGTGTTACAATCAATCAGTTGCAAAAAAATTATAAAAACTATCGGCAAAAATAAAATTGACCATGTGAATACCGCATATATTTATGTTTTTACAATTTTTATATAAATTAAGAATTTGATTAGTGTTATCTTCGGATCGCTAAACACATAAAGATATAATATTATATGTATATGTGGAATAATATATATGTGTGTACTTTTTTGTGTTCATTGAAAAATATTGGTTTTATTATAATGCTGTATTTATTGCATAGATTTCTATGTACTAATCATACGTCAAAATATCAGCACAATTTTTCTTATTTATCACACTAAAGCACAATCATGAAATACATATTGCGTGGTTTTTAATTTAGAAATATGGATGTTATATTATCACTGATATGTTTCTTATATATCAAACTAAAGCACAATCTTTACTAATATCTTGCGTTTTTTACTTATAAAAATAAAAATTTTGTGCAATAGACCTCTTCGCATTTTGATTGATTTTAGAAAAAATATTAATTATCTCTTTGTTTTAATTTTCTAAAATGCTAAATTTTAATAATTATCTATTTTATATACGAAGAAATCATTTGCAAAACCATTTTCTAGATTTAAATTGATTTATATATATTGAAATATTTTTAGTGGGCATATTTGATACAGTTTTTTACAATAACAAGAGTTGAGTTTATTTGCAAGCTTTATTAAAGATGAAATACCAGTGACTGTGATTAATAAGTCTAGTATATAATAGATACCATAGATAAAACGTATTTATAGATATTTAGTATTTATTTTAAAATTAGGGGACTTGCGTTTTTATTCTAAGATAATTATTTTAAAAAATAAATCTAGTACTAATTATTTTTAATATCCAACATAATTTGTAGCGCCAGCACCTTTGATCTTACCATCTGCATATTCTAATTCATTCTTATATGCTTTTCCTATTCTTTCATTATCTTCCTCCATGTATGGAATGTTTGAAAGAACATCTCCGGATAGCGGTTCATAAACTGCATGGTCGAAATCGTACTGCCTTGTTAGACATAAACGTAAAATTGAAAAAATCAAAACTAACAAAAACATATTATTTCATTGCAAAGTTTTTATTAAAATATATTTTAAAACAATATCGTGTTTTGTATAAATTCATTTAACATATAAAACAGAATTTCTATACTGTCAAACAAATTAAAAAAATATTAATTCGCGAAATTCACCATACAAAACATATTAATATAAGTATTCTAAATAGAACTTTTATGTTACAAGTATTTAAATCATTATTACATGTTTATAATTTAGAATTAGAAAATACAAATATTGACATAAAAACAGCGAACAAAATTACACATAAGAAAATTTCTATATTTTCGTGCCAAAATACTATATTTGGTGGCGAGTTGAGCTACTGTAAATATTAAACTTTTCAATAATAAATAATTTAAGTTGTTTTTATAAAAAAATATACTAAACAATGTCAATATGCTATTTTTGGTATTTCTTCTTTTTTTAAACATTATAATCTACTCTCGTATGAGTTTTGTAATCAAAGGATTAATTTTTGCCTTTATTGACATATGCTAAGGTTATACCTATATAGTATTTTATGCGTTAAGCAAATAAAGATTAAGGCAAAATTTTAAGATTAAAAATTTTTAATCGAGGCAATAGAATATAAAATACCATTTTTATGAGAAGTTAGAAGCTAAAATAGTTGTATGATACACCGATAAGTTTTTTTTTTATAAATAAATTGTGAAATACCGATTTTTACATGATATATTATGTTGAAATCATAATTTTGAGGTGTAAATTTTAAAGCATTTTGAGCAAATCTTTCTATTTGAATAATTTTTATGGAAATAAATTGCCGATATAATATACAATCTTAGTGTAAAATAACGTTCATTTAGTATAAAAATATATAAATTTGATTTTTAGCATATAAATTAAAAAATCACATCTATAGGTGCGACATAAAGCTTATAATAATATGAATGTGTATAACAACTTATAATTTTTATATTTTCGATCTTTGCTTCGAGTGTAAAATATCCATATTTTGGTAAATTTTTAATTAGTATTATCTCACTTTTGTAAAACTCAAAAAAAATTAGTTTTACGAAATAAATTTTTTCGAAATTGAATATATTATCAGTAAAAGTAAAATAACGAAATTAAATATTGTAATATAGTAAAAAAATACGCATCTTTGTCATGTTTTGTATATTTACAAATGACTAAAACTTTTAAAACATAAAAGAAATATTATAATTTAAATAAATTATATGTATTTATTAGAGAAATATGACAATGAAGGATCTCTAAAAATACAATCTTTGGTAGAAATTATAATCTGTTTCTAGGTTCATAATAATTATTTAAAAGCACAGAAACTAAAGTGGAGAATATTTCAGTTATGTACATTGTTTTTTATTGTGTCATACATGTATTTTTTATTTATGGGTTATATTTATAGTCGTAATTTTAGTTTTAGTTCTCAGGTACAGCTTGCTATATTCTCTGTATGCACAGCGTATTTATACTTTCGGCTATCTTTTCCCTATTTAAAGTCTTCTTCAATGCCCCTTCTTTCGAGACCTATTTTTTCAATGGTTTTTCTCAATTCCAAGGTTTGAATACATGCCTCAACCTGGTTCGTGACAAACGATTCCTTCTGGTACCTTCTATGATATCGTATCACCACACCGACCCATGTTATAACATATAAAATAATTTTTGTCTTGTATTTGTATATTAATGATAGCTCAGATGCTAGCAGGTCATATTTTTTAGATTTTATGTTTTCAACTATGTTTATATTGTCAACACTTGCCACACCAATTTCGATCAGAGTTTTGCAGTTCTTCTTATTTTCATATAAAAAAATATCAGTACTGTCATTTGAATACTTGATGTCCGTTTTTATTCTTGTATCTTCTTTGATCTCCGCGAATTCATTTTACATTTTTTCTTGTACAGAGACTCTGCGGATTTTCTTGGTTTTTTTTTATATTGATTTTTTCTCGTCAACATAAAGTGAAGACATCGTACAATCTCGTATTGTATTCTTGTAAAGTCATGACCAAGCCTTTTTTAACATCTGCTTGCTCTGTGATTGACAGTTTTAAAAGAGTCGTTACAGTGCGGACATCTTTATCTTTCTCCAAAGAATATGTTTCTATCCTGAATAATACATAAACTTGCTTCCTCTAATGGTCTGATATTTTCACATTGTAGCCACTCTGAGGATCCTAATATTTCAAGCGTTTTATTTTTATGAACATTGAAGAGTTTTTAGTGCAGTGTTTTGCAGTGTATTTTACACAATAAAGACTCTTTTGGTTTAAATTCAAGCGCTAAAAGATCTATGTCAAGGAGGTCGTATTTTTTTCTGAGGAAAAATTTATTACGGATAGACGGACCCATTTTCATTTTCAAATTTCAATATTGCAGCTTTTCTGGTTGATGGTGCTTTTTCTTGGCATAGAGTTATATATAGTTGGTAGAGCATTCTTTTCGATATAAAATCAATATTTTATAATCCACGTCCTAGTTCATTTCAATTAATTATCAATCTTTCTTTATTAGATGGTTGCATGTTTTACATTTTCTATTAGCATCCATCTAATTTCATCGTCTAGCTTTCTAAAGAGTTCAGGTTCTAGCTTTAATAAACCTACGTGGTACTTTATCAGTAATATTGCATATTCTTTTAGGCTTTTATTATGTTTTTACCAATTAGTTTTGTTTTAAATATGCTATTAACTCTTTCTAGCATTTATTTTCAAATTTTAGACATCGTTTCGGGTTTAGTTCCTGATTTGGAATCTTCCAGTATCCCAAGATATTTATATCCATCTTTTCCTTCTATTTCTGTGGCTATATTTTTGCAATTCACATTGTAAGTAGCTGATTTGGTCACGTTTATTTATCTTCCGATACATCTGAAGAATTGTGTTGCCACATTGGACATTAGTTTCTAGTTACTTTTTTCTTGCGCCAAAATCTTTAAATCGTCAATGAAAAGATAATGATTAGTTGTAAATCCTTTCGTATTGATGTTTATAGATATTAATGAAATATTTTTATTTAATTAGCGGCTAGCGGATCCGTACAAAGAACAAACAGTAGTGGAGATAGACTTTCCCCTTTTATAATCCCCTTTTCAATTTTTTTCTATAAAATTTCTTCATTGTTAAATCTTAGAGATAACTTTCGTTTTTTGTTAGTTTAGATATAAAGACAATCATGCATTCTTGTATGTTAAGATTTTTTAAGCAGGACAGAAGATACTCTTAGAGTCGATTGAGTCAAATGCTTTTTTTTTGTCGAACCATGTTACGTGTAATTCATTAATGTGTTCACTGTTTATTGCAACGTTTATCATTGCCTGTTATTTAGTTCCCTGTACTCTTCTGACCATACCAAGTTGGTTTTCTGATAGTAGATTTCGGGATTCGACGTCTTTCTGTAATTTCATTAAGACAGCTTTAGTTGTCAATTTATATAAGTTTGACATGCATGTTATAGGTCTGAATTCCGATCCATTTAGCACTTCTTGTTTGGGTATGAGGTATGTGATCCCCGAGTAAAACCAACTTTTTACCTCTTTGTTTTTAAGGCATATTGATTTAACTGTTTCATATGATATTGGGTGTAATTTTGTAATGTTTTTGATGAAGAAGCTGTATATTTTATCGTATCTAGCAGCTTTCCAGTTAGGCAGGTAGTTGATGATCTGAAAGAATTCTGTTTCACAGATAAAAACCATTTGTGGTGTGTTTTCTAGCGCTTTATGCGCAGGTAAGTATCGAAGTATAATATTCTATGCTTTTAGTCCACATATTTGACCAGAAATTTACAATATTTTCTTTATCTGTCTTGATTATCGGTTTTACTGTATCTGTAAATGTTCTATAAAATTGTCTTCTGTTGACTTCGAACTGGGAGTTTGTTTTTGACAATTCTTTTCGTTTTTCATATTGCTCTATCTGTTATTTTATTGTCCTTATACTATCTTTATAATTACTTATCACTTCAAAAACATCATTTTTTTGTCAAGTATCTTGTTTTGTTATCTCATGACTTTTCTTAGGTACTTTGTTTTACTTTCTGTAGTTTCCAATGTTTCTTACGTAGTATTTGTGCATTGTTTTCATTTAATCATACCTTTTTATTTTTTCCTCCTTTATTAATGCGTAGTTTAATCTTTCTGGACAGATTTTAGTGTTAATTTTTTGTAACTCTTTTGGACAGCTTGTAAGATCTTTGTATATCGCACATTTTTGGGGGCGATGGTTAATGATATGCCCATTAACCGCTCATTCAAACCTTCAATTATATCGCTTTTAACTTTAGTATAGGGTATTTTACTTGTTCTAGAGAGGTTTGTAATGTCCGTATTTTCTAAGTCTGTTAGTACTCACAGAAATGTTTTTTTGGATTTCTCGAGGCTAATATAATGGCATTGTGTTTTATAGTCTTACTCTTCATCGCTTTGTGTTCTTCTTTTCGTTTCTATTTCTTTAAACTTCATGTTTGTCTTATTTTCCCATAATCATCCAATAGAACGTATGATGATTTGGTTTACATTTCAGTCATGCTCATATCACAGTTGAAAATAGCATTGTGACTCTTTAGGAACTCTTGCCAGCCAGATCTCGGCATTCTTTCGAATTGTTATAGGATCGTTGTGTTATATAAATATTTATTGAGATATTTATACATGGGTTAATTTTCTGTTATCGATTTTATCTATTTAGACGTAGTCAGCGTGTTAAGAATATTGCACAACTCTTGATGCATCTTTTGACACCTACCTTTGATCTATCTTCATCAACTGCTCTTCTTTTCATAAATGAGATGCGTTTTAGTGTCTTGGGGAGTGTGTGAGCTTGCATGTATGCTTCTACTGCGTCCGGGTTTTTAACTCCTAACTATATATTTTATGATATTTTGTGACCACCGCATCCCAAGTCATCACATATGGTATTATTCTTGTTTTGCATTTGTAAATTAAACCAAGTTCATTTGCCAAGATGTCATACTTCCTATATTTTTCATTCACAACTTCAGTCAAGTTATCAAGGCTAGTTATATCTATTTCAATCAGCGTAATCATATTTTCTTTTTATCGTATAAAAAAATATCGGTTTTTTTTTGTTTGATTTAAATATCTGCTTTTTTTTGTTTGATTAAAATATTTGTATTTATTCTGGAGTCAACTTTTACTTCTGCATTTTCGTTTTGCAGATATCTTGTAGTGAGTGAGTTCTTATCTTCTTAGTTTTCTTCTAGTTGTATCGTCTTGATAGGAGGAAATGAAGAAATCTTACAATTTCATTGTGTCTTCGCGTGTATCATGCCCTAACATTTCCTCGCATTTTGTTGCAAAATTATCAATTTTTTTCATGGCTTCGTTACAATGTGGGCATTTTATCCTCGCACCAAAAACACATTTCTGCCTTGAATAAAAAAGAATTTTTCTTTCTTCACTTGGTTTAATTTTGCCCATTTTTAAATCATCTTGATAATCCAACAATATCAACCATATCATTATTCTTGGATTAAAAAGGTTTTTGCTGTAATGGTTTTCCTTTTATTTTACACAATAGACTTTCTTGCTGCTTTTTCTCCGGTGTCTCGGAATTGGTGATAACAACATGATATTTATTTATAAGATATTCTATAATTAGTGTGAGATGTTTCTTGTTATCTTTTTCTACTTTTAAATTGCAGCCCTCCTCGGTGAACTGTTTTTACTGTTTTCAAGCAAATTTTTTAGCTGGTAGATTATCTTCTCGACTTTAAATAGAATATTACATAGCCTACGTCCCAGTTCATATCTCTTTAAATAACATCTTTGTTTTTACTAGGCTGGAGGTGAATAGAAAATTCGTTTAAAATATCTTTTATCTTATCATCAAAGTTAATGATTCTTTCAGGTTCTAATTTTAATACTTCTATATGGTAATTTATGAGTGATGTTGCATGTTCATTAATGTCTTCAAATAAATTCCCTGCATTAAATTTAGTCTAAATATTTATTAATATAAATTTTGTTAAAAAAATTAATAAAAAAACCAGAATTAGCAAAATTAATTTAATTGTTCATAAAATACACACATGCAAAACAAATATATTTAATGTTTTTTTATTTACGCTGTCAAAAAAGAAATAGTTCAAATTACAAAAACCTATAATTTATGCATAGAAAACGATTTTTATATATTAATTTTGATTTGAGTTTTTTTAGTGCAGAAATCATACTTTTTTGTATACATGAATGTAAAAAACCATAATCTTATCATTTTTCAATGTCATTTTTGCGTAATATTGCCTTATTCAGATATGGATTATTTATATAACAAAATGAATATATTCAAGTGCGCATATTATCTTTAAATGAACTAAAATAATATATATATAAATTTTTAATATAAGAATTGCAGAAGATTATCTTGTAATCTTTTTTTGATATATGAAATGCAAAAACCTAAGGTTAAGCGGTTTTTAATTTTGTGAATTATTTTTATGGTTTGTCGAAAATTTTTTAACAATTAATAAATTTATTTACAGCTTTATTTATATATATAAAAAAAGAATTTATCACGAGTTATTATCAATTTAGAACGTATTTATATCCTTATTTTAATTTATTTTTATCTAATTATAATGCTTAACCTTTGTAAAACATAATTATAAAATAGAAAATAAAAGATTCAATTACATGAGTAATTTCTAATAGACAGTAAAAATCACATTTTTAAATATAAGTTGTTCAAATTTAAAGTACATATGATCAATTTAGATCATAAATATTTTAGAAACATTAATTCTCAATTAGAATTCGATATTCGAAAATACTAAAGATGAATTTATTTTATGAAATGCAGTTAAAATACGGTTGTTTTTGTTATAATCAACTAATAGTTTTTTGGAATAAAATTTAAAAAAAGTAACAATTTTTATTTCTTAAATTAGATAAAACACTATGTATAGGCTATAATGTCTGTCAAAAAGCATATTGATACGCATCTAATCATAAAATTTTCTAGGAGACAACTTTTGAATAGTTTTGCTTAATTATAATAAAGAATGTAAGGGTTTTTGTTATTTTATTTTATATATAGCAATAATGCCGTTTAACGGATCATTAAAATATTTATAATTATATAGAATATTATTTTCAAAAATATTTCAAGAATTTTATATATAGATAAACGCATAATGTTAATAGAAAATTTCGTAACTATTACCGACTCAAATTATTTGCATCCTTATTATAATTACATCTTTAATTGTGCTAGCTTTTGTAAGTGGATTTCTGTAATTTATATGAAATATGTACTTCTTTCTATTGTAGTTTTTCTACTATAAAAATAATATAGAAAAGGACATTATCAAAATAGATTATTGTCGAAAATACATATTTTTTATAAATTTTATTAATCTATTGAATTTCATCATTTCTAAAAAAATTTTCTTTTTCAATCACAATTCAATGATAGTTTATATTATAATTAGCGATTATTCCATATCTTTGGTTTGTAATTTTTTATTTTTTGTGTATCGTATAATTTAATCTAATTAAAGTCTATCGCAAAAAACTGCGCTTACAAATTTTTTTATATTTGTGTTACTAGAAATCTATTAAACCAATTTTTATTATTATATTGCTCAAATTGATATTAATTTGTTTTATTGAATTTTTTAATGCATATTATTGCGACTTTTTGTATGAAAAACTTGTTTTTCACAAAAAATCTTTGTATTTTCAGTTTATATATGGTTAACAAAGCTATTTTACCATCATCATAGCAAACACATATACTTCTTAGTAGTATTACTATATATAGACTTGGCGTAATTTTATCTTTTTCATACATTTTTAGGAGAATAAAGCTTGTTTTCTACGTATGCAAGTGTGTTTACTGTATTTTCAAGTTTCCTGTTTATTATTTATCCATATATCATTATATGATAAAAAATATAGTTATTTTTTACTCTATTTCTAGCGCATAAAATCTTTTCCGATATAAAACAAATTCATTTTTCCATAAACTAAAAAAAAATATAAGTTTTTTATGACACATAAAGGATTTTTGGTTGAATATATTTACTTTTTTTCAATGGTTACTTTATGATCTCAAAGTTATATAAGTGACATTATTTTACCGTTCGAAAGATAAGGAAATATATAAAAAAATCTAAAAGGTTTATTTATTTATATTACACGAAATTTGTTAAATTAAATAGCGTTAGTTACATATAATTTTCTATAATTGCTATTAATCATACACACAAAAAAAAATTGTTTGCAATTTTAGCAGTATGTTGATTTAAAATAATGACATTTACCATTATAAAATTTTATTTTTTTAATAGACTGACACCTTTTTTTCTTGTTTCAAAATATCTCAATTTAGTTTGAATTTACAGATTTTGTTTTAAGGTATATCTATTTAGATTGTTATAACTTCGTAAATTTAAAATCGATTCTAAGAGCATAGTGTTTGCGCATAAATTTTCTCAAATTTGTTTTAAAAAATTATATTCATGAACTAAACTCAATATAATGATTTCAAAAATATGCCAGCCCACTACCATATATAAAATTATATTAAAGGCCTTTTATTCTTTCCTTAGAATCTTTAAACCACGTTCATTGTATTTTTTGGATATTTAGGTAAAAACTACTGTAAACAATGCAATCTTTTATCCTTTATTATAATTAAACATACAAAACAAATTTCCCTCTAAATAAAGTATTAAATATAAATAAATAAGTTTATAATCATAAACAACCCAAATTTGTTGAAATTTTTTTTAGATTTTAATATTACAATTTGCATATTAAAATACATATAAAATAATTATAAACTGATATGCAAACTTACAAAAGCTTTATCGGATAGTCTCGTTAAAATTTGATATTTCAAGATGTTTTAATTATAAAAACCATTCATATAGAGATGTAAACTAACATGGAAAGTTATATTTATATGAGGTAACTGCGTAGTATAGCGAACTCTTTTATATGAAATCTAGTGGAAAATAGTTTATGCATATTACCTGTTGCATGTTTTTGCTGAATTTTTATATGAAAAAAAAACCTTTTTGCCTTTTTTCTTATGAAAAAAAAATTTACGAGTCTATAAAATTGTGTTTTATGTAATATACCTTTGTTTTATATTCGTTATAGCAGTTTTTTATGTTGATAAAGATTTTTTATAATATTTTATAATAATACATGCCTAATAATCAACTAGAAAGTATAGTATTTTGCATATTTATCTTTAAATTACACCTTAAATTTTTTTTAGTGTTTCTGTGAATAGTAAAGAAATTACTTGTATTTTTAGTTTTCTATAGATTTTTAAGAAAAATATCAATATTATATGCGTTTTTATATGTTTATTTATTCAATAAACATTATTGAACTAAATGTTTGTCAAATACCGTAGTTTTTACATCCTAAATAGTATTTGATGAATAAATAAAAAAAGCTTGTTTTTTAATAATAAAATGAGGCGAAAGTTAGAAATACAGCCTAGCGTAATTTGATAATTTGTAAAAATAACCGAACTTCTATATTAAAAGACCAATTTTTCTTGCCTGTTTGCAATATCGAAATTCTGAATCTAGAACGTGCTATAAATAAAAAAATATTTATCTTTAATATATTTGTTTTTAATACAACTTAATACAAAGAATAAGATTTTCATTAGTAGGACGGTTTTTGGTACTTATAATTATCGGTAATAAACTTTATATTGTATATTTGAGTTTATTAGAATTAAATAGTCGCGTTTCATTTATTTCATATGTGCCGTTCTTTCCTAGACATTTATCTGTTTTTTTTTGTTGTCTATTTATGCTTTCTTATATAGCAAACTACGTGAAAAAAGTATATTTTAATCATAAAAAGCTTTTTGTTCATCTTTATATTTTTACAAAAATAAATTTATTTTAGGTCTAATGCGTACGTAGGATCATAGGATTTATATCCATGGATATCGATTTCTTAGCGTTTTTAACATAACAAGTTATTTTATTATTTGTAAAGAACATATTTTTGTATAAATTGGATTGATTTTTTTAAAACATATTGAAAGATGAAAACAAGCATAATGATAATGACGGGACTCAAAATAGCACAAATCTTGAGGTTTTTAAAAAAAGTAAGCAGAAAAAGAAAATATCTGTCAATATAAAATATATATAAAGCAAAATTAATTTTAGTTAATATAAGATACGTTTTGAATGTATTATATTCATTGCTTAATATAAAAAACATCCTTAATCGTAAATTTCAGGTTTAAATTCAAATATACTGCAAGACCTTAATATTCTTTGATTTATATTTCTTAAGATGAATTCTCGTATGGTTAGACTGGCAATAATCTTGTTTTTATCTTATTTTTTTAATGTAGGGTGCATTCTGATACAATACTTTTATATATCTTTCTTTTGAAAATATAGTTGCAAATGCTTTTACAAGCCTTTTTTATGAAAAAGGTTTTTAGTTTTACTTATAGATCGCTGTTATTAATTCTTAAATTACTTTTTTTCGCATGTCAGACTGGAATAAATATTGTTAATACGTTAAAAATTATGAAAAATATCGAAATTGTACAAATTGATTTAAATTTGGCATAATGGAATGACTTAAATATCTATTTTATGGAGATCACAATATGTTAAATTGATGCTGTCTAAAATCTTTTTATACTGTTTTTTTAAACATTTTGTTTTGATAAATCATATCACAGAACAGTGCATTCATATATAAAATATAACGCAAAGATAGTTTCTATCAAAAAATTATTCAATCTTTTTTTGGCAAATGTAATTCTCACTAATAATAAATAGCTTGTATATAAGTTTATCTTGTACTTTAAGATTATTTCTATGAATTTTCATACATGATTGTTATTTACAACTTTACTTTTCTGTTTAATTTACTATAACTATAATTAACAAAGCATATTTATATAATAAGGAGCACTTTTTGTAAATTTTGACGATATCAGAATAAAAATCCATTCACTATATTGTCTTTACACAAACAACAAATTTATGCATATAAATTCATTTACAAACTATACTACATATGCAAAATATATTTCGTTCTAAAAGCAGTAATCATTAACTTTAATAGTTTTTGCGATTTTCTATTGAGTATGCATAAAAAATAATCTAAAATTCATAGCAATACTTTCTGATCTGTATAAAACCTTGTTTAATATTATTGCTATAAATATACTGTTTTATAATGGCATATGTTGTTTTTGGATTTTGAATTATAAAAGATGAATGTATGAGATTATAATTTAATTTATTTTATTTTTGGGTTAAGTACCTTTATTACTTTTTTTATATTTTTTTAAGACAGTTTTAGCCAAATAGGAATTTTCCAAAATCCTTTAGATCGTTTTAAATCGACCTTTGTCTATATTTTCGATGTCTTCTTGTATCAAAATGGCACAAGTTCAAGTGTCGTATATAGTGCTAAGTTTGTTTGTTTGCAATAACTTGTCTCGGAATAGATTTTTTTATTGTTTTATATTTAGTATTATTATATGATTTTGTTAAAATGTACAAATTTTCGAGTTTTTATTAAAAAAAACGCGATATAAGTGCAAAAAATATACAATTTAAAAAAACTCCTACAAGATATGTGTATTCAAAAATATTTTTTAGCACATACAACCTATACATACAATTTCTTTGTTTATAAGTCTATAGAAACAGATGTATTATAATTGTGCAAAGAAAAATTTTAGCATGATTATTGACAACAACTTGCGATCCATTATATTTTTTTGGTTATAAAACAAATACAAAAGATTCATCCCAAACGTATTCAATAGCTATCTAAGCTATCTAATCCGAATTTTATTTGGTTCGTTTTCGGTGCAATTAATATCATAATACAAGAAACATGCAAAAAAAAACTAAAAATATTCAAAACGCAATAAATCTGAATTAGGATTTACAATTTACTGTCCAAAAATAATCATGTCATCTAAAAAAACCAAAAGAAACAATAAATCGAGACGTATTAATTCTGACTTGGATTAGCCAAAAAAATACAAATATGAAAACTTATAATTTAAGATTCTAGTATTGTAATAGTATACTATTTCTTCTCGGTGCTACAAATAGCTTGTTTTTTATGGTGTTAGTTGGTTTTTTATATTTATTTTTTTCAATTCCATGGTTTTTTTAACTTTATTTTCATTTCATTTGTCAATTAACGACATTCATGTTAAAAATAAAATTTAAATTCTTTTTGTGTTTTAAAAATATAAATGATGAATGTGTCATGTAACTAACTTATTACATTCCAACTGAAATTAAAAATGGTTCTAAAATGGTATCATATGACAGGAAAATTCTTTTTCAGATTTAATTGCCCGATGTAAAGAGAATATTGTTTTTTTCTGTAATTTATTATAAGATACACGAATAAACTAATTACAGTATAATTTTTTATTATCAAAGGAATCACACTTTCTTAAAAAAATTGTAAAAAATCGACTCTAAAACTAAATATATAAGTTTTAACTAGATATTCTTTGCTAATTTAATTGGCATGGGTAAAGTAGTTGATTTAAAATATATGTGGGGTTATTTTGTTCGAAAACCTTATAGTTTGCCTGTACGTGGCAATTATATATAATCTCTGTGTGAAATATAGATCTAAATAATTTTTTTTTGTATTAACTATGTGAATTCGATCGACTTTATGTATTAAAGTATAAAAATCGATTTCCGCCGGTGCATGAACTACATTCTAAATTTATTTTGAATTACATAGAAAAGATGAAAACATATATGATTCAAAAATATAGAATATATCCCGTTTTTATAGCAAAAAAAAATTGTCTTGAGACAATGATTGCGTTTTAAGTATGTTTACCAATTTATCACATTTAGCTTGGTTATTAATGTAAACGGGAAAAGTGGTGTCTATAATTAAGCATTATAAATTATAAGGAAAAAAGGATTTTTATATCGTAAATATAATTTTTTTTACACTCTTAAACTTATATGACGAATGACTATTACAGAAACGTCCGAAAGACGAATTAAAAAAACCTGAAGCGAGAAAATTTTACAAATCCGCGTTTATAAGAGAAGCTTCCAATTTGTAATCGCAAAACTGAAAAGGCCTACGTGTGAAATAGATTGGATAAATATCGAGATTTATATT
>NW_028233138.1:0-22786 GCF_057557595.1 Rhyacophila brunnea | reverse complement strand
ACTACACGAAACAGCTTTGACAAATAATGTAAGATATTTTTAATCATGGGTGAAGAATGAATCCAGGACAGTAGCTTTCTCCATGAATTAGCATTCTTCTTCTTATTGTGCCATCCCCTAGCGGAGGTCGGCCACCATCAAGGCGATCTTATCTTTGTCGTCTGCTACCCGGGACAGTTCGGTGGAGCTGCACTCGTACCAATCACGAAGGTTCTTAAGCCACGAAATGCGGCGCCGTCCTCTGCTACGCTTCCTATTGATCTTTCATTGAATGACAAGTTGGGGAATGCTGTATTTTTGTCCTCTCATAATGTGGCCGAGGTATTGTAGTTTCCTGGTTTTGATACTACGTAGAACTTCTCGGTCCTTCCCCATTCGATTGAGAACTTCAACATTTGTCACCCGGTCAGTCCAAGGAATTTTGAGGATGCGTCTATACAACCACATCTCGAAAGCTTCAAGTCTCCGTGACATCTCTTGGTTTAGCATTCAATGCCACGGAAAATCGGTGGAAAAATCATACAGCACTAATGATGTACGCCAATCATCTGAAGGAACCTCTTTCTCATACTCTTCAACATGTCCAAATGCCATGAAATTTCCCATGGCATCTTCCTCAAGCGTGAAGCAAAAACTTTGAATGCTCGGCACTCGAATTTCTGGTCTCATAAGTTTATATAACTTGGAGACATTCAGCATCCATTCCACCTACAAAACACTTCAAATAGGCCTAGGCTCTGTCTTTCCTTTGACAGCTCAAAATATAAATATAATATTGATGTTTATTACTATAGTAAACAATTACTTTTGTTATGTTGTAAAATTAGAAGATTTTAAAATTATTATTTATTACATGTGACAGTCAAACCGTGGCACGAGAAGAAAAATCGTTGTAAAAACAAAACAAAATGAGATTTGCAAAAAGAAACTATTATTTGATCGGTACTGCCAATTTGAAAACTGTCATAACAACAATACCAATGTAATAATATATTATTTGAAAAATATGTCATATTTTTGGTTAATTTCTTTAAATTCATTATACAATAACACTATAACATTGGAAACCTATTAGAATAAATTATCCTACATGTCCACATGATGTAAATATTTTTTTTCTAATAATATGTACCTACACTTCTGAGGTTCTTTAAAATGATTCATATTTAATAAATAATGCTACATTTTTAAAACTTGCGTATTAGATAGTTTTTTAATTAATTTATTAAAAACCATGCCCTTGCTTTTTCGTACACGATGGATTTTAATTTGATTAAAAAATAGTTTACCTTAATCAAAATATTTCGAATTTACGAAAAATCAGAGCTTTGAAAAAAGCAGCATGTATTTTGTTTAAGCCGAAGTATCTTCACTCATATTTCTATCCACTCTTAGTTGCATATTTTTATTCAAACTGTTAAAGAAACCAATGGGAAATTGTGATTAGTTTGTCTATTATTTCATGTATTTTAATAATGTTTCCCTTCTCCAATTAGATTCATATACGTTTAGTTATTTATATTAATTTGTATAATTATTATTGTATTTTTTAGAAAACGATTTCGTAAACTAAAATGACTATATTTGTATGTTACCACTAATTGTTATAGCCGATAGCGTATTGGGAGAAGATGATGATGAAAAAAGTACATCATGTTAAACTAAAAGATATTTTTATGTTACAAATATTATTATATCTAATATCACACATTTTTGGAAAATTGTCGAGCGTTCCTGTTCGTGAAATTTTCCATTTCGAGCACTGATCTTTCATTGCGCCATGTAGAATTAATACCACCCATATATCTACTAAGCGTAGTATGCTGAGACGCAGATGACGCAAAACAGTGCAGCGCATGGCAAAGCAGATTTTGTACTGCATGAAGCAGCACAGACCTGCGTACGTTGAGACGTTGTGTCTGTCCTGCGCTGCGTCTCGTTGTGGTGCCGGTACAGTTGCTGCGGCGTGGACAGGTTTTCGCCGCAAGCTGTGTATGTTGGCGCCACAGATTTCTGGGCGACACGTCAGTTTTGCACGTGTTATTTTTATCTTCTCTCTGGAGCAGGACAGTGAAGCTCGGTACTGACTTGAGCAAATTTGGCCATATACACGGTCTGGTGCGTGTACACTTTTGGGTGCATGTACACTTTGTTGATGTCTTCGATTTCATCAGAGAATTTGTGTACTCAATCTGGATGGTTTCACTCCTGCATACAGGTGTGTGCATTGACTAATTTTAATTCATAATGGAATGCCGGAACAATGCGTTGACCCTGCAAGTGATTGATGAATGCGAAGAACATGGGATTCGAAACATGGGCATAATTTTTAGATAAGCAAAAGGGTGGATGCTTAGTAGAGGTGAGTTGGAAATACTGTCACCAGTTTGTGTACTTAAGTTTCGGATGAAACTATCCATACTAAGTATTTGTGGCCCAATAAACTTGTTTCAAGAAACTTGAAACGTATTAGATGTTCGAATTCGAACGCATTTGATGATGTCATCGCAGTGACTTGCCCCGCGCCGAGTCGCGTCTAGCAGTGACTCGCGTAATGCTGGTTGACTTTCAACGCTATTGATATTAAATACACGTATGTCTAGCCGTGATATTATACTCAACTGTCATTGTTCTCCCTTTCTCCTCTGTTGTAAAGTTGGTATAGTGAAGGACAGAAATGGTCATTCGTTTTATAGTATACTATTTGAGTTCGCCTTAGTTTTGGGTTTTAAGAGTTTTAGGTTTCAGTAAAAGTATATTAGTCTATGGTTTCAGTTGAGTATGAGACTTTATCGAGTTCCGTAGTTCGACGCATGGTATGTGACTCGCCGTCCGCTAGATAGTTTGTAGTCTTGCTACGTGTGAAATCATCACACCTCGGCGTCGCGACTCGCGTATGTTTAGTATGCGACTGGTTTTAGTTTTAGATTCAGTTGAGTAAGATATTTACATCGAGTTGACGTCAGTCGCAAGCCGGAATAGCGGCGTTCTTATAACGCTAACGTGACTACGCGTTTATCTGGTTTTGTCACGTCGAGTTTCTCGATTTTTTAGTGTTATAATTGGAACTTATAAACATAAACTGAATTCAAATTGTATGCGTGATTGTATAAATGGATAATAATTATATTATACTTAATAAACAATTTGTGTAAAAATGGCTACTAAAAGGTTAAGTTTCGTGTGGAATCGTTCCAAAGAAATAGTTACAAATTATGCCATCTGTAATGTTTGTAAAATAAAAAATTCACACAAGTCAATGTCAAATTTGAAGAAACTTTTACAGCGCAAGCACCCAACTATTCATATTGAATTTGCCAGGCAAAATATAGCTCCGCCTGTAAATGAAAATGCTTTACAGATAAATGAATCCAGTGCTTTTAATGCTCCAGTATTTTCTACTGAAACAGGAGTGACTAGTGCCATAGTTCCAGTTATACCTGTCTCGAAAATGGGACTTTCCGAAAAGCGGATGTATTTTTAACGATTCTATTATAGCCGATATTTCAAATACTAGTAAGTATTTTGGAACAAGTTTCGATACTAAGTATTTTTTAATACTGGTAGTAAGTATACTTAGTCTTCAAAATCGACCAGTTTTCCCACCTCTAATGCTTAGTATAGGATAGACCATAGATTTAAAGTAGAGGTTTTTGAATTAAAACAAAAATTTTCTTGTGAAAGTCTTTTGTGATCCTTCCGAAGAGAAAAAAGTCGGCTAGTAAATTTGACCCATATATTTCCCTGCTCCAGTATAGTTGTGTCACCCATTTCTAAGGCTACTTACTAATAGTTACTACTTATTTTTGATATTGACGTTGCACGAGGCATCTAGGCGCTGGGTCTTTATCCTCTTCATCTGAGGAGTTTGATCCTCTGCCGTAATTAGCGAATTTAAGGATTCCCAGGGGCATTGTTATCCTAGTCGGCAAAATGAGTACTCAGATGGGTGAAATACACGGGACTGGACACCGATGTTTGGCCGACAGCCGATGGCTTCCCTCTGCGTTGGTGAGAATCATTTTTCTTCAGTGAGTGAGTGTGGTGCCATCTACAATTATTTATTATCTCTACGAAGACATTCTTTCACATAAGAAGGAAGCGTGGTGCTCTCGGTGAAAATAGGTACTCTGATACTATCTCGGATCTGAAATACGGTCTCTGGCACTTGTCAGACTAATGCAGTTCTATCAAGTAATACTTAGTTCTATACACATGGGAGATTCGATCTCTTTGTGATGCAACGGGTCCGATTGCGGTAAAATGAGGTAAAACGAGAGTGTGATCTTGGTCTACCAAACTCAGTGGGTGTATTAGTGTCGTAGTTCTGTGGGTCTGAACTGGTTGTATTCGGATGGTTGATCGTCGTACTGCAGAATTTCTTCATGAGCTTGATGATATGAGTTCGGATGGTTTCTATGTTAAGATCGTTGATCACAGTAGTGTAGTACTCCGGACAAGCCACGGGGCGTTTGTGGTTATTCGGAGTGACGTATTCTGTGGTATCTGTAGTTTATTGGCAAATTTGATACCAGCGTATGCAAAAACGTGGCAGGCGTAAGTCATAATGTTGCGGATAATCGCTGTGTATAGTGGCAACTTGCTGCGGATGGCGAGTTTGCTCCTTCTACCTATCAGGGATTTCTTGCGTGGCGGTCCCTTTAACAATTGTTCGATGGCTCGCGGACCACGTTAATAGAAAAATAAAATCTATATTATTTTAAAGAAATTGTGGGCTTCAAATACTTTGCACAAGGGTGCCACATCCCTACGGTGCGGCACTGCTTATAAGCTGTTGTAAATAAAACATATTTTTACACCACCCATGTACAAATTATTTAGAAAATATTACTTGTTATTTAGTTATTAAATTTAAATAACAATATTAATGGGATGGATACATCTGCTTTGCCTGAACTAGTTCTTTATGTTTGGCTTTGTTTTGGCCAGTGCAACTCTCATGTCATTTGTTGCGTATGTAATCAATTTCGAGATTCTGTCTTGATAGTAAGTAAAGTAGAAAAAGCCTTCTCACACTCGTAGGTGGTTGCGAATGGAAACAGCACTCTTAGAGCCATCTTTGCAGCATCAGAATAGGACTGTACCATTTCAATCCAAAATTCCCAACAACACGTTTCACGGAAAACATGTTTCGCAACCCATTTTTTATCAGTTCAATAAACTGTTCTTGAATTAAATAGTCCTCCGAAGGCAGATCACTAAAGGGGAGTACAAATGGTTATTGATAAAACGATGGTATTTTTAAGACAGCGAAGGCTAACTGAGTACCACACGTAGTACCGTGCGAGAAAGAGGGAGAAGTCGAATCTTGGTGTGGTGGGGGTAACGACGGTGCTAAGTCACTTACTTTCCCTTCGTGGGATAAACCCAAATCCAAAACCAAGAAATGTTACATGCTATTATTATAAAAATTAAAATAATAAAAATATGCTTTCGTTTTCGCGGTCCCCAGTATAAGAATCGCTGGGATAGAGCAATCTCGGCTTGGAATTTCTTTTCGCAGATCTGTTTGAGATCGTGGTCTGGAGAGGTTGGCTCTGATGTCTGCGTATTGTGCGAATATTTATGAACTGGCTGAACTACGAGTATCTGTGGGGATTGGAATCTCCCGTGTGTATAGGTTGTATACCTATATAAAGTGTGTATAGGAAGGGGTGATTACGTACTCTTGAGAGAGTTTTTATTTTGGATTTAACTCTGTAGAGTTTCACGGAAGTGTCGATTGGTGAGAAATGAATGCAATAGTTCAATTGACGATAGGTCCATTTCGGCCTCTGAAAGTTTTCGATCGTTCGATCCAAACCTTGTTGAAAGCTTTAGCGATATCTAAAAATAAAACTGTGAACTTCTAGTGGTTAAAACTATCTGAAGTATTATGTTACACGTAGCAAGTTGGTGATTCGTTACGTGATCTCCTCTGAACCAATGCTGTTCGTCTGAAATGAGCTTTTTCTCATTTATCCGATTATCAGTCATTCATTATTTTATTACCCTAAGGCGTCTAAGGTTCTCATAGTAATTTTTAATGTAATGGGTCTGTGACTCTTTGGGAGTGAGTGATTCTTATCGGGTATTGGTAAGAATATAACACCTGCAAGTTTCCAGGCATCTGGTAAGTAATACAGTTCTAGACAGGCGTTGATAGACCCTATACGCTTTTTTCTGATAATTGTTTTAGTGAGAGAATACTCACGCCATCGGTTCCTTGTGCTTTGCTGTTTTGGAATCGCTCAAGTTTGAATTCGAATTCCTCGATCGAAGCTGGGATTATCGGTGTAGGTGATGGTGTTTCATTTACGCTGGCTCTCCTATATATTAATACCGGGAAGAAGAAGAGGGCTCACATGTATGTCGGTGGTAGAACCTCCTCCAGTATCATATCGGTTAGAGGGATGTGTGTGACGTCATTACTGACGGGGTGAATTATAACACAGAAACTTTTTGATCCAATAGCCCTGCGCAGGCTCGGTTTATTTACACTAAATTATACAGGTTAGGAATACAAGGGTTTAGCATGCCTGAGATAAAGTAACATTTAAATAACAGGGACCACGCGGAGTATGTCGGTAGCCAGCGGGCACGCGGCGTTCGAATAGACAACGCTTCACTTTGCATTCTTTCTCACATGGACGCGTTTACACATTATTTAATTTCGCGGGCACTTTGATATTCATCACAATGTCTATTGATAATTAAAAATTGGTTTGGTAATTGGCTAGAAGCACGGTTGATCACGCCATTGCACGGCTGATACCGCCGCCGGCGTGACGCTGGTTTTATGTCATCACTTCGTTGTAGGTAGATTCGAACTGTCCTTATTTCAAAAATCATCTTTTAATTTTTGGCGGGGTCCATCCTACGGAGGGGAAGAGAAAGGGCAGGTCACTGACTAACGGGACAAACATTTCGGACGGGCCGCTACGGGCCGCTTCTACCCTCGAGCCGGGTAATAAAATGCATCTTTGTGAATGACCGTTTACGAAATGTTATTTGTAATATTTTCGTGTAAGTCAGAGGTCCTAAACATTCTACAGGGAAGTCGGATATATTGTTTTGTTAAATTGCTGATCTAGAATTTGAAACTGTCGCGCCGGGGTCTTTTCTTTTTTTTGTCTGGTGACAATATGTATTGAGTTTACGCATCGTCTGGCTGCTGTATCCATAATACAGTTAGGATTGAATTGCTCTTGTCAGCTGTTTGTGAAAACCTCCAACTTGTCTTTTGTAGAACGAACCGGGACTCTACGTCAAAAATGAATTATACGTACCGATGTCCAATTTATGTTCGGATTGCCGTGCTCGGTACGTTATACCTATATTATTATTATATTATGCATGACTTTTTTTGTAATGTGACGCGGTGGAACGGCGTTCTTTTTTCTTGGCATTTTTAATGTTTCAAAAGTAATCAGAAAAAACAATGTTCGTGCTTACTATTACAAGTTAATTTTCCTGAATCATCTCACATGAAAAGAAAAAGGTATCTGAAAACCTATCGCGTTTGATGTATGCATTGAATTCTATTACCATTTCGTCAAGTCAATGTGAACGCGAATTTTCGCAAATGAATCTAATTAAGAGCTTCGTTGAAGACCAAAACAGTTTCGGGAGTTTTGTTCATCAAACTCGTCGGACCACCTTCGAGACTTTTTGGTCCTTCGAAATAGGTTGATCGTTGGTTACTCAGTGCAAGACATTCGGCCAAAAACTCTAACACTAAGATAAAGAAGACGATTTGCCAGACGAAAATTGGAATGAACCTTTGAAATCACCATGGCCCCCACAAAGGGGGGACAGACGGGGCTTTGGCCTGGGGAATTGACCAAATAACTGAGATACTTAGACTATAGATACATCTAGACGCCACCCAATGCATTGCTAAGTGAAGCTGCGTGCCGTACGTTTGGTTTGTGGGCGAGCGTACGCATTCGTACACAAATGTTTGAGACCATAGACCATTTCGCTAGTGCTCGTCCAAAGTGCTTGCACTAGACGCTCAGAATTAGAATATAATATTCTATTTTTGTACGTTATATAGTATTTTTAAGCGGTCAAAATGCAACCATTAGGTAAAGATATTATTATTTTAAAGAAACACTCGGTCACTGATATTAAAAATATATAATAATATACAAATAAATTATCACGAACATAACCAACTTACCTATGAAACGTAATACCATCTTCTTGCTTATCAGTACGGTAACCACATTACCACAGAACCATTTTTTCTTCTTAATTAACCAAAATTATTTACCACTGACTTTATGTTTAACACAAAAAATATCAATTTTAGCAACACGCGCTCCCAGGTTATCGACCCTTAGCTATGCAACAAACTAATATTTGGCGGCGACACCACAGCAAATCATCTCACACATCTGTAAACCTTTTATCTTACTCTAGCACGTTTCGCAGTGATTATAAGGGTGCCGAATACTTTCTAACTCGCACTTATGCGTCATTTTTGTTCAGGCCTTGGTGAGATACTTAAACGCTCATCACAAATTTGCTCTAATCGTAATTTAAAAACATTATAAAATACCTATGTGGTTATGTAATTCTGTGGCTATTTGGCAGAAGCAGATATGTCGATTTTTTGTGTTTTGAGGTTTAAATGCAGATTTGTTCTTCTATGTCTATATTTTCATTTGCCAAAATCAGATATGACTTATCTCTTTTACTGACTTCATAATCAACGAAACAAGTTTCAGATATGTTTAAAATTAAGCAAGTCATATTTGCCAAAACAAGATATGGTACCATATCTGCTTCTGGCAAAATAATAAGTATTGAATATAATCAATGTACTCTATTTGCCAAAACAAGATATGGCTGCTGTTTTGGTAGTTACTGTTTTTTGTAAGAACAGTTTTTTTATTATAATGTCTTATAATAACTGAAATTGACAACTCTGATATTCTATCCTCAACATGGCGCAGCGAAAATGCAGTACTAGATGAGCAAGCCACAGAACACGCGATTCCAATGTCTGTGTCGTAAGCAGATCATGATATTCAAATTACTGAATCTCAACAAAACTTTGCCTCGTCAGATGACGAACCCCTTGCTCAACAGATTAGAAGAAATTCTGCTAACAGCTCTTATAATCCGTGTACATCTCGAAGCACGAATTCATCTCAAGAAAAAAATCAAGAATAAAAGAAGGTACATGAAGAACTTGAAAGACTGCGGCAAAGAGTATAAAACTCGTGGTGGTGTGGTTAAACCTGAAAAGCTGTTTATTCCATTAGAGTCCTGTTGCCGTTATAAATGTTTTAGCATGCTTAGTGATGTTCGCAAAAATTCTGGGAATGAATAGTAAAGACACGGCTGACCAATTCTTCGCAGACAACATTACCATTAATGACAAATTAATAGAGAGGAAAGGAAAAGGCAAAGGTGGTCAAGTAAAAGAACGCATGATTACAGCTATTTATAAAGTAAATTTAGTAAAAGTTTGCAAGAAGATGTTTCAAAATGTTTTTGGCGTATCCCGAAATAAAATTGATGTCAATGGATTGAAAGTGATTGAAGGAAACAGGAATCATAGACGGTGACCAAAGAGGGCGTCACAAACAACACAATAAAAATAACATATAAGTAACTAATCATATTAACAGGTTTCCGAAATACCAAAGTCACTACTCCCGAAGACATACAAGCAAGCTTTATTTATCTCCGCAACTTAATATTGCAAAGATGTATGATATGTATAAAAATGAACGGACTTCTCAACAGAAAATACCTTTTACAAATGAGGCGTATATTATCAAAACCTGCTTAACTCCACGTACACAATTGTTGACAAAAGTGAAAAAACAGCTGTGGACTTAATTATTGCAAAATATAAGAAATTATAAAATTAATGAATAAAGAAGTAGATACTACTAGGTTACTAATGTAAAAGCAGCATTTAAAAAGTTATTTAGCGTTTAAAAATCCACTTAGGTAGGTTTTGATACTCAACATCGGATTTGAGTAGGTTTTGAAAGTCAACCATATGGATATAGGCTTTTTTGAAAGGAAATAAAGTGGATTGAAATAAAAATTTATGCCAGGGGTGTATGACGGAGTAAGCAATAATGAAAGATGTGTTATATTATTTATTTTGTAAAATTATTATTTTATCAAAGAAAAAAGAATATTGGGCGTAAAATAATTTCGACATTACAACTTTACATTATACGTTTTCATTACATACTTGCAATATAAAACGATAATACAATATAGTAATAGTGATTATAATATAGGTATGTAATATAATGATTAAAACTAACAAATAAATGAAAAATGTAAAATTTAGAGATATGTACCTAACCTAACTAAAACTGTTGAACTACAATAATTAATATTAGTGATAAATAAAAAAATATTTTCGACATTAAAACTTTACAGTATCTATACGTCTTCATTAAATACTTGCAATATAAAACGATAATACAATATACCGGGTGCCGGACGAAATCCTGAAGGCCGAAATCCCGAATGCTGTAATCCCGAATGACCGAAATCCCGAATGGCCGAAATCCCGAATGCTGTAATCCCGAATGACCGAAATCCCGAATGGCCGAAATCCCGAATGCTGAAATCCCGAATAGCCGAAATCCCGAAAGGCCGAAATCCCGAAAACAGAAATCCCGAAGGCCGAAATCCCAAAAGCCTGAATCCCGAAGGCCGAAATCCCGAATGCTGAAATCCCGAATGGCCGAAATCCCGAATGCTGAAATCCCGAATGCTGAAATCCCGAATGGCCGAAATCTCGAATGGCTGAAATCCCGAAGGCCGAAATCCCGAATCCCAAAATCCCGAATGCTGAAATCCCGAATGGCCGAAATCCCGAAAGGCCGAAATCCCGAAAGCCAAAATCCCGAAAGGCCGAAATCCCGAAAGGCCGAAATCCCGAATTGCCGAAATCAATTTTCTTATCACTTATCTTGAATTGCGCAAATTTTACACAAGAGACAAAAACCATTTTTTTGTAGAACAAATGGGTAAACGTAATTTAAAAAAATATTTTTTTTTCTTTATACGTCAAATTCATATGCTTATCACTTATCACATTAAATTTTACACGTTATATTCCATTATTTATAATGTATTATACCTATATTATATTATTATGTATTGTAGGTATAATGTGTATAAAATTTCGATGTATTTCGATTATTTTAGGCAGGTATATTAAATCATAACAATTAATTTACGAAATATTAAACGTGTGTAATGGTATTTAAACTAATATGGCTAAATATCTTTACTATGCAGCAGCTAATGATAGCTAGCCTGACAGTCAATAATAAAAATTAATACTAGGTATAAATACCCACAGTACCTATTCATAAATACAGTGCGGTAGGTAATGAATATGTTTGTTTTTATCAACAACTATCATAAAATTTCATAAGAAGTATGATAGTATCATCATTCATCATAAGATTCATAGAATTATAAGTATTCATGAATAAAGTGTGGTAATGGATATTATGTTTGTTTTTATCATTGTCAATCATAAAATATCATATCACGTCATTATTGTTGGCTTATGTTTAACTGTCAAACACCATTCAATTTTATAAAAGAGAATTTAGTAATACATACTTTCAATTAGTAGGTAGAATGTTTTCTGATTTTCTCATTTGTAAAAAAATTAGGTAGGTACTTATTCCTATACAAATATTATATTCATATAATGTACATTTACATACGTATAAGGTACATTTTATTATCTATCTATACAAATATTATATTTATATATTTAATGAAAGCATTTTTTAAAGAAAAATTTTATCACGTAAAATAAAATCAAATAAATTGATACAAATAAGAATACACCCATGTTCGTTAAAACTTCAAGATAACTTGCCTGTCATTTTTTTGTAATCGACTTTTTCATCTTTCCAGATTCCTCTGGCGTTTTCTAGCTTTACCAACAGGTGCTAGTAGAATTGTTGAACACACTGAACTACTCATAGTCTTAAAAATCTCAAAAATGTAATAAGAATTCAATGAAAATACGGAGAAAATTCCTGTCACAACAATCCTGAAGGTTAGACTGAAGGCAGTGACCTTTCCTTCTATGGTCTTAATTGGGCAAAAAATCAAAATGGCCGTTTTTGTCTCAGATGTCATTGGTTGTATGGATATGAGTCTATTTTGAAACTAAACCATTAAGGATTTGAGCACGATTTGATACTGAACATGATTTTCAACATGAATTATCTCTGTATTTAAAGCAGTTACGCAAGGGAATGAATATTTATTCTATAGGTATTGCCACAGAGAACAGTTTGGCATCAAAATTTGAAAAAAATAGAAAATGGTCGTTAGGTATCTTTTGATAATAAGGTGCTCATATTCTAAATATGCATCAATTTTTCGTGAACTAGGCTACAAATTTAAGTCCTAGTATAGACACTTGTAAAGTATGTGATACATATAACATTCAGATTAAGTGTGCAAATGATTTAGAAAGGAAAGCTGAACTTAATGAAAAAAAACGAACATTTGGCTAAGGCTGATGAATCATATAAGAAGAAAGAACACGACAAATTGTTATCTAAAACTAGTCAGTCCACTCGAATGCTAGTTTTTGATTTGCAACAATGCCTGCCAACGCCTTCCCTGAATACCAACATAGTGTACTATAAAGGGCAACTGTGGACTTATAATTTTACAATTAGAGATTGTAAAACAGATACCGCAAGCTGTTACATGTGGCATGAAGGGATTGCTGGTCGGGAATCTGATCAAATAGCATCGTGCTTCGTACAGCATTTGCAGAATCTTCCAGAAACATCACTAATAAAGTAGCCTATTCAGACTCCTGTCCAGGGCAAAACAAAAACATAAACTTTTCTTCAGCATTGTCTTATTTTGTCAGTGAATCTGAACACGTGCATTCTATAGACCACAAATTCGTGGAAGTAGGACACACCAGAATGGAATGCGACACGGATCATGCCCGCATAGAAAAAGCTAAAAAATCTATTGAACTTAACATTAACATCCCACAAGACTGGTACCAATTTGTACGAACTGTACGATGCAAACATCCGTTTAATGTGGTGGAAATGTCAGCAGAAACTTTTCTCTCTTATTCAGACTTACTAAAAACCACTTTCATTAATAAGATAAAATGTGTTGAAGGGCAACCGATCAATTGGCACAGTATAAAGTGGCTACGGTATGAAAAACAAGTCAGTGATATAAAATTCAAATACTCTCTGAATGATGAGGAGCCCTTCAGAACAATGCAGTTATTAAGGAATTCCAGAGGGCGTCCACATATTCCTATAATACCGAGGACACATATGGCACCTGCCCCAATAAATCCTCAAAAAAAGAAGGACTTACTGAGCATGATGTATTTGATAGATCCCGTGTATCATACTTTCTATAATTTACTTGAAACGCAACCTTCTGTACCCAATTATGGTGATGCTGAAACCAGCAAAGACGATTAAAACCTGGATGTTATTTTTAAGCTACATGTAACTTTAAAATAATAATAGGCCTAACCTAGATATGTGTGAGATATGGTACATTATTTTTAAAATTGAATTTGCCAAAACCTGATATGTTTTTAAATTGATTTTTAAGAAAAACTGTACTATTTAAATACAAATGCTTATAAATTATTAAAACTCAGTTCATGTCTTCATAATATTTCATTAACTTTCTTTCATAATTAAATACATAGGATTTATCACAAGACACACAACATTCAAATTGCTCTCCTGAAAAGTAGGTGAAATGGTCATATCTGCTTCTGCCAAATAGCCACAGAATTACATTTTTTGGTTTGCTTGTTGGTACACTGAATACCCTTAATTTTACCTCGAACGCCATTTGATAAACGCTACTATAGAGCGTCACACTGCGTTTAACCTTAGTGATAGGTAGGGGGGGCCGCCAAAGATCCTGGACTGAGGGCCCGCTTCAGGATGTGGGAACCATGGAAATCACAATAAACTTTTATTCAAATATATGATTTTTTTACAATTTTATTTTTTACAATTTTAGTTGTTTATTTGTATAATGTTTGTTTGTTTTAATTTGTATGCGCTTCGTGACATAGAAGTTTCTTTAAATGATATTTGAATATAATTTTCTTTAGTAGGTAAGAAGTTTGGCAAGAAGTGATTTCCGGCACCTTTCTTTTTTTTTTTTAAGCCCTGATATTATGTTTTTACCATGTCCGACCCTAAAAAGATCATGGATATGGGTTGTATTAAAATTTATTTTGCATTTTATGATAAATGGATATTATCATCCACTTACTTAACCTTAACCTATTTCATATTATACTCTGAGTCCAAACACAAATTGCATGTAGTTAATTATCTTAGCACGTAATTAGCATACACGCCATCGTATAGAAACGGAGCGTTGACATATTAAAATTAGTTAAAGAACAACATGGGACATCCAGGTAAGTCGCCACTCCCTTCTATCTGCCGTAAACTCCCTTCACCGCCTTAGCTTCAGCGTTACTATGTTTTTTTTTCTTTGAAAATATGATTTTGTGGTGGTTGCATGTCTTTCATGCTTGAGACATGGCCTGCAGAACGGAGTGACCTCACTTTTGTTTCGAATATTTAAAACAAAAACGCCGTCTTGATCTCTTCACATAGTTTATTAAGTGTATATATTATTAATTATTAAGTACTTAATTTCTTTTGCTAGTTCATCATGCTCCTCTCTCCCTTGGGACCTTTTTATTAAAAAGTTTCTGTAAATTCAGTTAGGTACCGCACACTTGAGTACGTGGCGACGTCAATCTATGATACCTTACTCCTGATACATTCCTATGAGTAAAAATACTACTGATGTTTCATAATATACAAACGTAAAATGTCGTGAAGACCGATTGAGGATGGGGCGGGGTTAGTTTGAGGGGGGTTAAGGTTTATAAAAAGTCGGCAAGAATTTAACAAATAGGCACCTAAGTATATAAAATAAATAAAAATGAATATTTTGAAGTTAATTTGGATGATCAGTTTTATGGTCGATATCAAATCCAAACATTTGAAAATTTAAAATAAGCCACGAATCATATTCTGCTTGTGGTTTAAATTTCTCTGCTTGCAATGTTTGATAAATAATGTTACGAAATAAATATCTTTTTAGCAGCTAGTTCAAACGCAAGTTTGTTTAACGAATGAACATATGAGGCGTCTAATTACAAAAAGCGACAAGTCCACAATTCAATATTTTCGGGAAACAACGTTTTTATGTTTCTAGCTTCAATTATTTGTTTTAACGTGAGATTTTTTTCCGTTGTATTCTATGTCGAAATTAAAACCAAATAGCAATTTGTTTCAGCCAATAAACTCTTAAATGTAATAAATATAGGCAAAATAAAATTGGACTTAGCGCTACTTGTACTTCACTTTTTAATGTATCCCGCATAAGGCACATATTTCCGTGGCACTATCATAAGTTTACCAGATGCTACAGCATGGGAGACGCCCTTTTCAATATTAAACGTTCCCTTATTGGTTGACTTAAACACGCGCGAAATCAACCAAGCTTTAAATAATATGAAAAACGGACTTGGCGCTTTTTGTAATAAATCGAGACTTAAAATATTTTTTTTCGTAGGGTTATGTTGCGTTTTGGAATTTATAGATCAATACATATTATGTAAAATTATACAAAGAATACGTGCGTATTTTTTTCTCGATTTTGATCAAATGTGGACTTATCGCCTTTTGGAATTAGACGCCTCATATGTTTATGAATTGTTGAAAATTCTTTTAGAAAACAAAACAGCCATTTCAACTGTTGCAGAGAGTTAGCACCGATTGCTGTCGTCGGATTGATCAATTAATTTATAATAAAAAAACCGTTTAAGTTTAAAATAGACCACGGATGGGAAATATGCATTGCTGATTTATTTTAAGTTACTTGCAAAAATGCATGTTTTTAGACACGGCGTCGAAAGCATACTAAACAAAAATAAGCTATAACAATAATATTAAAACGGAGAAGAAACATGATCAGTTTTATGGTCGATATCAAATCCAAACATTTGAAAATTTAAAATAAGCCACGAATCATATTCTGCTTGTGGTTTAAATTTCTCTGCTTGCACTTTAATAAACGCTTTATTCAGTTTTTTTGGCTCTCCTGTCTGTAAAGGTAGTAATTTTGTAGATAGGTTGTATTGCAAGAATGCCCCTGATAACGACATAATTGATTCATGTCTATTTCAGTGACAAGGACTCTTATGAAGTATGTTTACTAATGGATTTCACAACAGTCAATGTTCAACTGATCAAGCATGATCTGGCCGTTTTAAAGGAGAGCCGTGACCGGGATGAACACAGGATTATAGAAATGACAGGAGAATGCAGTAAAGCGACACGTAACCAATCAGAACCATTTTGTATGTAAGTATGTTGAATAAACCACATATTTATATTTCTTCATATGTTATATGCACGTAAATCAGCTACATAATGTGTATACCCACGTATCTATATAAGTATGACATAACATAAGGCCCTTCTAATAAATGCTGTGTAAATAGTATAACTCCGAGGATTGTAGAGGACGAAGATTTAAGGGTCCTGTAGAATGGAGCCATCATTTTTGTTTAAGTTTGTGCGAGAGAGAGTCTTAGGTGAATTAATCTTGTATTTATGTCAGTATATGATATTTAGAACACAGTAATTAGGTTGACAAGTGGTCCCGCGCAGACTCGTTTATTTATTTGAAATGCACAATTAAACATGGGTGGTAAGTTCTGACTATTATAGTCATCATTTAGCTCTAAGAAGTATTCGATTGTTGTGAGATATTCAACGTCAGAGGGAAGTTGATTAACCTTGGGCACAGCTCGGACTGCACTTTTCATTTCACTATCACATGGTCAGGGTTGCAAATTATGTATTATTAACACCGTAACACTAGGTGTACGTTCGTAAGGAACGAATAATTCATCGTCTTAACTGATTGGCATGCCGTTATATAAAAATGCAAGAACTATATACATTGTATAGCATAGACCACGCTGCACGGTGGGACGAGGTAACCTTCACATATCGATGGGGAATTTCAAACTGATTTTAGAGTATTCAAAAACTAACATAAAGCAAGGGTAAGAAGATCCGGGAGAGAGCGAGAGACTGGGGCGTAGCATTGTTTGGTGTTTGCTACCCAAATGCTTCAGGTATAATTATTATTGAAGATATATCGCAACTTGTCGCGTTCGCTTACCTTTGTAATTTGTATATGCGGGGTTAAGCGTTGTGACTTTATAATATAGCTGATGTTTTGTAAAAAAATATTTGGTTATTTTAGATTTCACAATGAGAAATTGGGGCATTCTGTATGGAGGAGTAGATTCGGTGTTAATAGTAATCACAGATTTCATGGTCGGTTGATGCTGCTGGACCGCCAATAAGTTTCAATTAAAAATTGTGTAAACATTCAATCAGTGACTAAGCTTCTGCAGAAGCAAGATTGACATTGAAATCGCCACTCATAAGGATAGGTATTTTATCTAAAATAAATCATTTAACTAAACAAAAATGAAATCACAAATTTTAACTAAACACAGTAATAATATCATTATAATGAAAAATATGCCAACATCACACGAAACATGGCAAAAAAAACTGGGAGCATAACGAAAATATGTAACATGTTATCCTCACTCACAGATAAATGAATGAATGAAATGAAACTCACGGATGAATGAAATGAATGGGTTGAGCAATTGTCACTCGCTCCACTAAGAGTAGTGACAATACGATGCCATTCTTACTCTACATATCTTGCCTAAGTGTGCTTTTATACAATGAGTTTTGCTGTCCGATCAGTCTCCATTTCAGTCAAGCTGTCAGTTAAACTGACGTGTAAATGCAAACCTGAGGCAGACGACTGAAACCGAAACGGAAACGAGACAGGATGGATTTTCCATCAGTTATCGTATCCATTTTTAGAGTTTCCGGTTAAATTGACGTGTAAATTACTATTTACTCTTTGGAATATATTGAAAGAATTTGAAATACCGTCAAAACTTATAAATATAATAAAAGTATGGACGGATCCAGAAGTAGAATTCATATGCAGGGTAGTATATCAGAATCTTTTGAGGTGACAGCAGGACTAAAACAAGGCGACTCCCTATCACCAATGCTGTTCAACTTAGCTTTAGAGAAAGCCGTTAGAGAAGCTCTGAAAGCAGAAGGTGGAGTTACCCTGAATGGGTCCCGTAAAATATTGGGCTACGCAGATGATTTGGTGGTGCTCGGAGAATCTGAAGAAGAAGTCAGAGATATTTTCACTCCTCTGGAAGACACAGCGAAAAGGTTAAACCTACGAATAAATGTGGGAAAGACCAATTATTTGAAAATGACAAGAGGCATTGAACCATCTGGAAACATTGGAATAAGAAACTCCTCGTTCGAGAGAACCTCTATCTTCAAGTACTTGGGCTCCAACATTACCTCTAAAAATGAAATGTCCCTAGAGCTCGCTGACCGACTGAGAAGTGGAAATGCAGCGTACTTCGCGCTGAGTCGTCTGTTCAGTTCCAAAATGCTGTCTATCAAAACGAAATTCCGGGTGTATAACGTAGTCATCAAACCGATCGTCATGTATGGATGTGATGAAACGTGGGGTTTAACGGAAAAACAAGAAAAGGCGCTCCAAGTGTTTGAAAACAGAATCCTCCGGAGAATACTTGGACCCGTCAATGAAAACCACCGGTGGCGCATTCGCACAAACGCTGAGCTCTTCGACCGATACCAACCTAGAATCACTAATATTCTGAGGTCAAGAAGGCTCAGATGGCCGGGCCACGTGGTACGATCTGAAAGATCTAGAACTCTCTATAGGATTTACAAAGGCACACCAGCTGGCACTCGACCTCTTGGCCGCCCTCGACGGAGATGGGCGGACAACATTCAAAGGGATGCGGAAAGGCTGGGGATAGTCAACTGGGAAGAGAGAGCGCTGGACAGAGATTCCTGGAGAAACGTTGTGTAGTCGGCCATGGACCTGAACGGCCCCTAGCGCCAGTTTAATAATAATATATTTCAAAAGTTATTTGAAAAATAATATTCGTTTTTAGTGGATAAAAAATACGTAGATATACATCGCCATTTCCCAACTGAAACTGAACGGATAGCTAAACTGATCGGCTAAAAACACCGCTGTTTCAAAACTGAACGGATCAAAACGTAAACCTCAGGCTGATTTTCCAGTCACGCTGACTGACGGCGCTGACGACCGCGTTTTTAAATTTTTTGTTGAATCATATAAACTTGGCAATTACTTAATTTTAATTTTAACTTTAATTTATAAATACTTACTTTTTTTTGTACTTGATAGAAATACTGAATAAATATAGAATACTGAAATGTCATTTTGATATTTCATATTGATTTCCATAGTAACGCACGTATATATTAAAATTTTAGTTGCTAGGACCCCTTTAGCAAAAAACAATAATAGCTTTCCATACAAAACAGAATTAACTGAAAATTAATTCAATTCTGCTTAAAGATGGCTAAAAGTATTAAAAGAATCCATTGTCGTCGTGTTCTGATATATTCTAAAAGTTTCAAATATCTAACTAGTCGGGAAGTTAGTTAAAAATCTTCAATCATCCAATACAAATCTTGGACAAACAAGAATACGGGCTAATAAAAACGTGGTAAAAATGCGAAAGCCAGCTGCCATAGATCAAGACATAACGAGAGGTAAGCCATTAAACGCAAGAAATACTAAAGACCCCTGGACATCCACAAATATCACCAATATTGAAGGCACTTTGCGTCTTTAAGTGACAAGCTTCATGCATATTATGAAAGGCACGTAAATATAAGAATAGCAAATTCTTTAACATGTGTTTAAGTTTACCCCATATTTCTCCACACCCAAGAATCACGCCTTCTCACAACAACACCCAGAATATAACGCACTACCCATTATTTTGATGTTCCTTGGTTGCTGCATTATTCAGCAGATAAAATGAATGAATCACTGGTATACCTTATTTAATTGGCTGTTAACTCGAACTATTTCAAATTTTAAATAGCACTCAAATCCGTGTTATTAAGGCAAAGCAGAGGGCTACTGTAGTTCTACTAG
Organism: Rhyacophila brunnea; assembly: GCF_057557595.1. NCBI lineage: Eukaryota > Metazoa > Arthropoda > Insecta > Trichoptera > Rhyacophilidae > Rhyacophila > Rhyacophila brunnea. The sequence goes on along the minus strand of NW_028233138.1, from coordinate 2,656 downwards.
ATACATCTAGCGACAAAATATGAAGCACACATCTAACTGACAATTTGCATTTCAGTCTTTTAATTCTGGAGATATATCCAACTATGCAACTCTATAAATCCATGACATCCAATAACACTGTTTCGTTATATTTCCGACATCCGAGATAGCCCCAATTTTTTACGGATGTAGTCTGTCCACAAAACGGTGGATATCTAAAAAGCAAATCTTTGTACCTGTGTTTCACCCTTCGTTCAAACTCGTGCGTGCTCTGCATAATGAATGACAGCTCAACAGGTTATCTGATTAAGTGCCCGGTGAGATCCATGTTAAAAATGTTATTTTTAACGTTTCATACTCAACACATAGAATACATAATAGAATTTTTATAACAATGTTGTGTGATTTCTCTGAGTTATGTTGGAATAGACCAGGGTTGGCGAACCTTTTTACGTATGCGTGCCAAAATTTCCCAAATATTATTTTTCGACTGTCTGTCGTGCCGAGCAGTTTGCCGTGGAGAAAAAAATAGTTTTTCAGAATTCTATTAAAAATGATTAAATTCTAGATAGCACTCACAAAACATAGCATTTCGGTCCACCAATTTTCAAACTGTCAGAAGTACATACCAATATAAGCTCCACCAAGTTTTTGTTTCTTATTTGGTACAGCCATTTTTATGGGTAGAAATGAAATTGTTTGTAACTGTATTACTTAGTTTGGTTCTTTAGACACTTTCTCTCTTTACACTTCTTACACTCTAAATCGACGACTAAATCGATCAAAATCTGATATTCGTGGCGCTGCCTGATGAGGTTAGTGCGATAATATTTATGAGAAGTATAAAGCTTAAGGACATATGCAATCATATTTACATTAAACGTAATGCTTATTCTTGAAGAGTATTTGCCTGCTATTCTTTATACAATGCGATCTATCATTTATTATTATTATTATTATCGCCACCACTGAAATAAACCCTGCAAGGGTTTTTATTTTATCGGTTGTCATGCAAAATTGGATCGATTGGCATATTGAGTGGATAATTAGTAGGCACATTGTTACATCTGTATCAAAGTCACATTACAATCAAAATTGAATCAAAACAAAATCCCCCTGCCTTATGAACTATCAACAATAAACTCCCCCCATATAATTAATCCGTAATACAGGTGAGCGTATACATGGCATAGTGTTTTAAAATGTCTTACATTTTATGATGATTCTTTGTTAATGAAATTTAAAACTTCGACGGGCTGTCCACATACAGGATTACGCAATCATAGGCTTCTATCTTAAAGGTGAATTTCGGCATAACTAAAAAAATATAAAGAAATCATTTTAAACTAAACTCATCACAGCATAATAAGTATTGAATGATATGTCAAACATTAGCATGTGGCGCCCTCACTCAACGGACAACTTATACTGGTGGATGTATTGTAAATTTTTACATTATTAGTGATTGCAGTGTTAGTCTAATTGGTAAAGCACAGTGCAAGGCTGCGATAGGTGTTCAAGTCCCGTACAGATATTTTCCCAATAAAAATTCTAATGAATATGTATTAAATTATATTGTATGTTCGATAAAGGTGTCACATTCTTATATCGTGTAATATTTGTTCATTGGAAAAATAGTCATTCACGGTCATGACACGGTGAACAATCACTGAAAAAAAAAACAATTTGCAAGTAATTTAAGCAAAATGTCAAAACGGATCGCTATTTTCTTTATGTACAAAACCATGCTACCAATGCAGAGGATATTGATTTTTATACAGTTACCAGTAGAAAAAATTGTTTTGGAATCACCATTAAATGTTAATGAAATCATACAAAAAAGTTCATAATATGAAACAGTCAAAATTTTTTGAGAAAAGTTTTTTTATTATTAAACATGTCGTCGCTGTAGGATTGGTTTGTCGAATAGACCAAAAGTCAAATGTTCAGGAGACGAAAAACAAATATCATTATCCTATATTTAAATACAAAGAGGTATTTAAATTGTTGGCTTTACAGCATATGAGTGCTGTTTTCACTACAAAGCAATTTAAAGAAAATGGTAGTTCTGGTCCATTTAAATACAAAAAAATATTTTGCATTGAAAGGTCGATTTCGACAAATCAATCCCATAGCGACGATCTGTTTATTGTACTTACATAATTTTGAAAAACACTTCTGAGAAAATATGTCATAACCAATAGAAAAAATCTTTTTGAAAAAAGTAAGATACCCCACTCCGGCAGGGAATCGAACCGTACATCTCCTGGGTCCGTTCATTACCTCTATGCTACAAGGTTACATACTAATTGCGACAAATTTTAACTATTGGTCTTTTTAATTTCTACTAATCAGCGCTCTTCTAAATCAAGCTAATTTGGCAATCGGTTTTTGTTTATTAAATCAAAGTAGATTCCTATTACTTCAATTACTAACCGATGTCGTGGATTTCTCCAATATCATTTCGCTAGGCTTTCCTACATGAGAGCCGTTTGTTTTATATTATAATAAATTATAACTGATCACTGAAAACACTACAATTATTTTAATCACTATTGCTCGCCTGTCTTCTTGCATCTTCTAACGTCAAGTCCGCTGTCAGCCGAGCCATGTCTAGTTGGATGTGATGGGAGACTGCATCGATGGCTGTTCCATATTTACTATAAAAGTAAAAGTA
>NW_028233137.1:0-22866 GCF_057557595.1 Rhyacophila brunnea | reverse complement strand
TTGAATGCTTTTAAAGCCGAAGCTTTTATTTAGGAATAACATTTGTAAACATTGCGTCAAAACAGTAAGAAATTCTCTTTTAACACGATGATAAATGCTACTAGTAAAACTAAATGTTTTGTAAATATAAATTATTTTGGTTGAATGTATTTAGATAATTTTGCTTTGATCAAGCAACCTTTAAACCAGAATTTTGTTCCCATGCTTATTGTTTAATCGCGAATATGAATAAATCTTAGGTATTTTACGTACAAAAAAATTCACATATGAGATATAAGATATAAATTCTAAATTGCTGCGATATAAAAACATATATAATTTCGTCTTTTATGATAAAAAAAAAGATTTGAAAAAAGATTTATTGGGTAAAGAAAACTCTGATGGGGTTTTGATAATTTATCAAAGCTACAATTATATGAATTTTGTGGTTTTAGTGTATTAAAAAACACTAAAGTCCACATAAATTTCGCCTTTTAATGAAGCTTTGATGCATTAATAGAACTTAATATTTAAATCATATATTTTCTCATATGAATTTATGCAGAAACCGTTCGTAAAAATATTTTTTTACACAAAAAGCCATAGAAATACATATGGGTAAATTTTAATTTTCCATAAAATAGAATGGTTTGTTAGCACAACTAATTTATGATGTAAACATGGCCGCATCATCATTTCGCACCCTATGTTAAAGTATACAATTCAAATTTAAGACATATATAGATATAATGAATTTATTTATTTTAGGCCTAAATTATTCGTGTGAATTCTAGTTCTTGTTCTCAAGCATAATTTGCTTTATTTTTTGTGCGCACAGTGTCTTAATACTTTCGGCTATTTTTTACTTCCTGAAATCTTCTTAAACACCTCTCCTCCGTTCGATACTATTAATACAATCGTTTTCTCAAACCCAAGTTTTAATATATGCCACAATCTGGTTATTTACCTCGAGTTCTTAAAATTGACTTTGTATTATTGTTATACGACACTGACATAATTTTTAACATATGTAATAATTTCCGTTATACACCAGTAAATTAAGGATCTCTCTGATGATAGCAGTGAATACTTTCTCGATTTTATGTTTTCAACAATGTTTATTACAAAGATATAACAATTAAAATGCAATTATTAAAAGATTTTCTTTTTTCATTATAGATATTTTAAAAATAAACTTAATCTTTCGAGCAACAAGATCGGTGGAGGCCTTTTTGCTACTAATATTGATATATTGAGAATGATACATATTTTAAATAATAATACCATCGATTATTTCTCGATCACACTGTTTTAATTCTGAAATTGTTTCATCTATATATTTTGAATTTCCAAAGGATAAGCATGATCTTATATTTATTCCCGAAACAAAATTTGAAATATAATGTCTTTATAGAGTAAAAATATATTTCTACTGGTTAAAAAGATTTTTACACATCGTTATATGATTTTTATTGATATATTATTTTCTTCCATCATTTTACTGAAATGTAAGGGATTATTTAAAAATTTATAGGTTTTATGTTTTTTGCTTAGTGAAATTATTTCCAAACCAATATCTTCATTACAAAATACCTATACATAATTTTTTAAAATGGGATTAGATAACAAAATGGCTGTATAAATCCGACAATGTGTTTTTCTAACAAATAACACAATTTTTAGATTAAAGAGTTTTTTATAAATATTAATTTTGATTAGCATAGTTGTTAAAACTTTATTGTATTTTGTAAGCATTTTTTTTCTGGATAAAAAGTGCTTTAGTGGGTTTTCGATATATGGAAAACTTTATGATATATTTTACAATAAAAAAGTAAGTAAATGACAATTCAATATTGATTATTTTTTTATACATTGGAAATATCATGATTTCATACGCATTAAAATTGAATAATACAAATTAAATCATGTTTTACGTTCAATATCTTTTTTTCAATTAAAAATTATGAAATAGAATCTTATTTATTCTCTAGATATTAGAATATGATAATATAGGATATTTTCAGGATATTTAATATAGGATATTTTCAGGTTATTTTAGGCTATTATATACAAATAACATGTTTCCTATTTTTTTGATTAAAAAGCAAAAAAAAATAATTATAAATAAAAATAGAACTCGAGAAGAATATTATTAATGATTTATTCATACATTTAATAGTATATTTTGAGCACTGCGTAAAACAGAAACAAAATCTTCTACATAACATTTAAAGTAAGATTGTCAATATCAATATAAAAAATACAAAAACCATCCATAAATATTTTTTATTTACCTTTAAAAAAGTTAAAAAGGTAAACGGCATTATTATTTTCTGTAACCATACAGAGAATGTCATATTTTTTACTTGTGCCCTTTTTTTCATTCATTAATACAAAAGGCGCTGCTGTAAATAGATTTAAGTCCATTTATAAATAATTTTTAGTGTTTAATGTATATTGAAATATGTTTATGTATCTTTTACTGTTATATTTTTGAAAATCTCTCGTTTTATTATTTGTTAAAGGTTGTGGCATTGTTTTTTTTGGAATCGCTTGATAAAATTTTTATTGATATACTTTGAGAGTTCATGATAATATTATAAGGCAAGATTTTTTATTGCTTGAATTTAATTATGCGGAATCCTTTAGAAAAATGTTTTTATCATCTTGAATTACAAATTTGCCTTTTTTTTCGCATACCCTAATGATTATTCAACCACATCGTATTGTATAATTTAAGTTAAGTTTTAATGAACATTGCACTTAGCATATTATAAAAAATTATCGCATAATATTCTACAATTTGAAGTTCAATAGACTTCACCTTTTCTAACAGAAATGAAGGAATATTTAACCCATTTAAAAATCTTCAAATACCCTTCTGACAAAAACAAGGTGAAAGGTATATTATAAACTCTCTGTATAATTGAAAAAAAAATAAATATTCAGATCGCATCTCTGTACTTTCGAACTAAACCAAATAAAAAAAATCAATAAAAGTGTTAGATTATTTTTTTCCATATAGACTAGTGCCAAAGCTAAATACTATTTTAACCAATTTTGATTAGAATATGCTTATTTTAAACGCGTATTTTTATTATTTACCCCGTAAGATAATTAAATCAGCTATTATTGTCTTTTAAACCCTTTCATCATAGATTTCATTTTATAAACATTTGTATTTTTTGAAATATAATTGATTTTTTTAAGCTTGGAACTCTACAAATAAAATATTGTTTAACAATAGTTTTAATTACAGATTCATGTCTTTATTCGCTTGTGTGTCAAAAAAATCCATGCAATAAAAGAACTTAAGATACAAGCACAGAGAGATACAGCAAGTCTATTGATAAAACGTTAAAATAAAGTCGGATCTTCGAAATTATCAAAATTTTTAAAAACAGGCGCGAAGGATGAAAATCACAATAATAACCTCGTATTCTTCTGTATTTATTTTACAGATTTCGGATATGCTACATTGGCATTATAATACCACAGAATATTTCGAGTTTAAAAATTTTTTCTGCTGATCATGATTTTTAATGATGTCTCTTAGTTTTTTTGGAGGTCATTAATGGTCACATATAATAATTCACATATATTTCAAGTATATTTTCAGCTTATCTATAGTTTAAAACTCCGTATTTAATGTTTAAGTGATTTATGAATATTCTATTTTAAAAACAATTTAATCTATTATTTAGGTATATTTTCGATATAATTTTGTAGTTTACTATGTTAAGTAGTCTATTATTCCATTTTGCAATCACCCACCAAATCTTTCTCTTTTTAATTCATAAATTACATTCTAAGTAATTTGAAACCGATAAGAATTGTTACGTGCGAAATTAGTTTAAAAGATTTATAATTTAACTAATTTAAAATTCTATAGATACAATATATTGATTTTTATATGCTAAATTTATATTAAATATTTTTGATCTCTTGCACAACTTGGTTGATTCGCTAACGCGCACAGCGTATCTATACTTTTGGTTAATTTCTCCACTCAAAAGTCTTCTTCAATTCCTCTGCTCCTTTAGAAACCCATCAATTCAAGGGTTTTTCTCGATCCCAAGGTTATATGTAGATATATTATATATTAAATAGAATTAGAATGTTTATTTGCGTCTAATATTGCAATTGAGTGCATCAAAATACCATAAGTCGTATATTGAGGAATAGGAATGCCAAATGAAGCAGAAGTTTACGCAAAAACAACAAGATCAGAGTTAAAACTAGCACTATTAAGTATTGAGTGAAGAAGATGCATAAAGGAAGATGTTAAGGATAATGACCTGGATTGAAGTATCAGCTAAATCTTTTTATAGAGAAAATACAAGTTTTTCTTATACATTTTCTATAAGCTGAATATCAAATGCCCCAATAAATAATAAATTTAATGACTTTATTGTAAGACCATTAACAGAGTGAAATATTATTTTGGCAGCGCACAAACATATCTCGTAATTGACGAATATATTTATTTTATATAGGATCTATATTTATCATCGAGGTATAAGTTTTATTTACCATCCCATTCTCAGTAACATATATGTATACTTGCCAAATAAATTAAATTTTATTTATGGATTTATTAAAATATTATGATTAATTTTTTTTAAGCTACACTTTAGCGATTTCACGTTGAAAAACACATATTCTATTTTTTAGCCTCTTTCAATACCAAATATTCAAAGTTTTATTAAGAATGCAAAGTTTGATTATATGCATCGATTTGGCTTGTAACATATACACAAAACGATAGTAACCGTTTTAAAATAACAAAAAATTCTTATTTTTTTAAATCAGCTCTAAAAAACCCGCTCAATATTAGATACATGCAGCTTTTTTAAGGCTATATATAGTAGTCATTAAATTGATTGTTTTCTAGCAAATTTTGTCTGATTTCTCGTGAGCACAGTATATATAATTTCGGCTATCTTCACCTTTATAATCCTTTTTAAGACTTATCTTCTTTCTGATAATATTATCATAGAATCTGTCATAAAATCAAGGTTTGTACATATGCCTCGAATTGGTTCGTTACAATAAATTTCTCCAAGTTGATTTTTCTATACTTTACCGCATCTGTCGTAGTAAACAATAAAAACCTAATATTTATAAAAAAATAATGATTGATTCATATACTTGTAAATTATCTATATTTATTTCGGCTATCTTTTTTCTAATTATAGAAAAAGCTTGCAAATTTAGATATGATATATATCATTTACTAATATTAAGGGGCATCTATATGTTTGCAACAACTAAATGGCTAATGATTATATGTAGATTGTCTAATCTATATTATACATAATATATTTCCTGGTCTAAATTTGTAATTGTTCTGACAATACATGTTATGCTATTTTAATTTATTTAGAAATTTTAAAAAGCTTTGCCATTCAACTGCAGTTCATCCGGATCATGCAATTTTAAAACATATATTATCTTGAAGAAAGTTCTTTTGCATTATATTTATAGTATAATATGAGTCGTGTGCAATATAAAGTTATGTTTTCTATGCATATTTCAGTTACTAATTAAATGTTAAAATACCCATAATTCACTAAAATTCTTATTTATTGCAGACATTATATTATCTTAAAATCCATAAGTTTTATGTTATTGGAAGCATTTAGATCATTTTTGTCTTGATGGGATTATTTTTTATATCAAATTTATTCTAATAATGAAAAAAACACGTAAAACTAGCATATCTTATTTTGATAAATAATACCATTCATCATGTAGAATTAATTCATAAAACAAATGAAACGAATCAAAGATAGCCAAATTACGTTTTAATAATTATATGTTGAATCAATTTTTTTTTATAATTAAAGTTTAATTTTACATTATACATGTTTATTTGCTTTTTTGAACTATAAACAGTTTTTAAAAGTAACTTATATACATTTAAATATAAAAAATTTGCATATTTTTGTTCGTATTTTAAAATTTACATATTTTTCTATTGAAGTGCTAGATGTAAATAAAATATATACAATGCATTTATTTTTATGTATTATTTCTAACCATATCGGCGATAAACTATTTATATATTTTGTAGCAAAAAATATCCAAAATTCAAATTTTCAGCATTAACAATATAATCAATAACATAAAGTAAATATGTTTTATAACATCCAATGCAATATAGTATCTTATAATATAAAGGGTTCAAAAATACGTTGATGAGAGTGTTTAAAACTTTAAAACTGCACGTCAGACTATATGTTGATAGAACTAAGCTTGTGAGATTTAATAGCCTGTAGTTTCATAGCCTATATAAACCAACAAAAAGTAGAATTAACTGTTGATTGCAAAAATAACACATATTTATGTTTTTAGTGTAATCTATAATAACTTTATTTAAACTTTTATACACTAAAAAATAATTCAAAAGTTCGTGAAAAAAAATTTCTTGCGTTTGAAATAGAAGACATATGTGATATTCTGCATTTTCCAAGTACATTAGCATCTGCCGTTCCTTATTATTACGAGTTTTGAATTTCAACATTGTATAAAATAACAAATTGACATCTTTATTTATTTTAATTTTTAAAATCAACGATTTGGTGAATTTCATATATGATATTATGCTAAAGCTGTTATTGATATCGTATCTAGCAATATTTAGATTTTCAATAAAATTCATGCAAAAAAAAGAAGATAACACATAATAAATACTTTACGAATTTTGCTGTTAAATTGTGAATTTTAGGCATGTATTCTATATATTGTTAAAGACTTCATACATTTAGTCCATTGTTTGTCACGAAGATCAATTTTTGATTATGACGACACCATATGGTGAACTATTTTAAAGAATATTTTTATTAATGATGATTGAGTTTTTTTATGGCGTATATTAAATGTTCCAATGTATATTAAAGATCAGGTTTTTATAAATATAAACAGCCATATATTTACCATAATATTATAAAAAAATATAGCATAAAATATTAATTGAAAAATGGTATTTTTTTCTTATAAAATTTTTAAAATTTATATCAGAAGCAATGTACTATAAATATATATACATTTTTATTTATGAAAAAGATGTTTTATGGTACAGATTTCTGTGTAAATGCAACTATTTAAGTGAAAAGATTACCAGTGTCATTTACTAAAAAATGTAAATATAGTATTTATATCTCTGACTGTCTGTTTTCATAAAAAATCTTGTCATTATTGAGTATAGTTTTTAGTAGATTTAAAGTTTTCGTACTATATTCACCTTTATAAAATTACTGTTCATTTATATTTTTTTTAAAACAAGTACTTAATGGAATAGGTAAGATATTAAACATTATATTTTTATTCTATATTATTATACTTCTAGTATCATATAGCTTCTTTTGCAGCGTATTTGTTTTTTTAACATCAATACTCGTTTTTTAGTATCAAAAATATAAATTGATATGAATGAAAGATTTTTTCTTTAAATGATTTTCTAATTATTATATATATTTAATCCATCTCAAGTACAACTAGACTAGTTTGTCGGATTTTTACTGTCATACATTTTTTTTAAATCTATTCACTATTATTCATTCTTTGTTTTCTCAATACGAAGATTATATGTTAAAGCATTAAATTCAGTACGATACTGTGATCATTATCCAATTTTTTGCCCCTTTCTTCATTTAAATACTCTATTCAAAATTTAGAAATTAATCAAACAAACATACAAAATATTCTATTTTATTATTTCGTATTAATTTATATAAAAAAATTTATTGCTAGCAAATCAAATAATTTTTATACAACAGTAGTGTAATATATTACGATATATTTTACTTAATTAGAATCAAGATCTATCTTATCATATTTTAGTCTATCTAAGTATTTTTGCCTTTGAACTCCAAAATTTTCTTTTAAAAATATGCTCGTAGACAATTTTTTTTCCAAATATAAAATTTTGTTATTTCTTTGACCATGCGCAGGTGTATTTAAAAAGCTCTTGATTATATTTTATTGCTAGCATATACAGTAGAATTATCTATGGATCTATGTATTTCTTCTAATATATTGAACCATAATTTTCATTATCTACTATCTAGTAGGCTAATCTTTTTGCATCTATAATGGTATTGAATCTTGATATTTTCCTAAAAAGCATTTTTATTGGAAAAAGGTATTATATCAGTATATATTTAGGTCTTGAATATAAAAATGGTCGATATTTACAGAAAAATCTTTAAACAATATATTATATTGGTCATGCAAGATTATTTTTTCATTCATAAAATAACTTAAAGCGAATAATCTTTTTCTATAGACAATAAAAACTTTCAAAGTTTATTGCAACCTTTTTTCGCGCTAGAAAATTTTTTTATCAGAATTTAATATTTTTGCTATTTCTGTTTTGAGTATAGCATTATTGTAAATTTTGATCGATCAAGTTAGAGTCTCTAAGATGCTATTCAAGATACCAGAAAATATTTATTATTTTAAGCTCATCATTGTTGACATGCAAAATATGATATTTGTGCAATTGTGTTGTTTTATTTATATAAAATAATAAAAGCGGTATTTCGTTAGATTTACAGATATTTAATTTATTTTATATTTTTTGGTTTCATATAAGTAAAAAATTGGCATGAAGAGAGATATTTAAGATTTAAATTGACGTAAATCATGTATTTACAAACATATAAGCTTAATTGATGATTTTTTGTTTGTTTTTTTGCAATGAAGCATTTTTCTGATTGCTGAATTTATTAGATTTATATTCATAGAATTTTCTGTATGTTGATTCATTTATAGACCTAAAAAGATGCAAGAATTGATATAAATTTTTAATTTGGGTTTTTTTGCGTAATTCTTCTACATAAATTAAAAAATTGTTTTATAACCTCTAGGGCTTGTTTTTACGGTTGAACTATATATTTAACAATGACCATAACGAATTAAGAATTCCTATGCCAGATATTTATGCATAAATTAATTTTAAAATGGTTATTGATGTATATTTTTTTCGTCATTTATTTATACCGCAACATAGACAGAATAAAAACAAGCGCGAAGATATAATTTTTATAAGATTTTAGTGCAGTGCACATTATTTAGCAATTTTGCGTTAAAAGAACGCAAATAAGCATGTATAAATAAATATTTTTCATTTTCTAAGAGTTTTTATCTGATTCTGTATAGAAAAACCATAGTATTCATGGTATAAATCTCATCGTTGTTCTATAAAAACCTTGCGCTATATTAAATTTATGTCTTGTATTATTTTTGCGCGTGTTTCTTGGATTTATAAGCTACTATTTAATTTCTCACTAAGATCTTTATTTAATAGTTATGCATTTACTGTGAGCTTTAAAAATGTATAGATCCAGATTTTCTGTATCAAAATTCCGATCTTGATATATATTATATTAAATTAAGGTAATTTTTGCAAAATCAAACTTTTTAGACATCATATTAGCCTTTTTATTACATTTAATTGCGATCATACATAGCTAAATAGTGATTTTATTTTCAAGATTTTTTAGAACACAACTAGACCTTTGAATCAAAATAGCGAGTAAAATATGAAACTATAATATGCTCATTATTATATATAACATAAAAACATGTATTTCCGCAAAGAAACATGCTGGTAGTTTTTCAATAATATTTTTGGTTCTATTTTTATAGCTTGATGCATACAATTTATGCTAGCTAGCTTGGTAATGGCTTCTTTGTGTTTTTGTCTATAAATAAAAAGAATCTGTAGAATCGTCATCTGTATTTTTCAACAAAAATTATACGTCAAGATTCTTTTACTATATATCTACAACATTATTTTCTGAAAAATTAGCAATAATAATCTTTTCTATTATGTAAAAATATAATGGTGAACAAAAAAAGCTTGTTGATCTCGCTCATTACATACGTTATTTTTTTAGTAATCAAACAACAAACATATGTTTATAGTTATATAATACATTACTATAATCTTTTAAACCTAGTATATTTATCTCTTTCAAATCTTGTTGGAATTTTTTATTAACGGTTGAAAATTTATCTTATTTACTATACCAGCTAATTGTGACTAAAATATAAAATAAAACATTAGAAAATGTTATCCTTGTGGGTTACCGAAGTTTGGTATTTTGATATTGATCAAATATTACTTTTTAGAATTAAAAAAAGTTGTACCTTTCTCTTATGACATTTACGAGTTCTCATTTCCTAAGTTTTTTAACATTTCAAACAGATTTTTATTTGCATCTTTGACGGTCGACTCACGTAAAAATGCTCTAAAAGAACATTTTGAGTTGTTATTTGTATGCCGACACCCTGTATCAAATACCTTATGTATTTACCTTCGTTTAAAAATATAATTCTAAAATCCAATTTATCCCAATTTTTCAGATTTTATATGCATTATGCATTTGAAAAAGTATCTCGATTATAATCGTTCTAAACCCCGATTATCGAGCATTAAGGTATATTCGTTGTCGCGATACATAATAATTTAAGGATTATTTGTTACAAAATTTGTCAATCTTGCAGATTATTATATGCGTAATATATGTATAATATGTTTTTATATCTGCTTTATACGACAGTATAAAATTGCAATAGTTTATTTCATAATATCGGTAATCTGACATTGACTTTTATTTATTTAATCAAATTAAATATATAATACTCTAATTTTTCTTTGAAAGCAACTTTGAATGTAAGAAGTTTGTGCAAGTTTTTACATTAACTTATAATTTTACACGTTATAAAATGCTTCTAAGTATCAAAAATATACATAATTTTTTTTGAAGTTTAAGAAAAAAAATACGGTAACCTTGATGCATTTTTACAAAAAATATATTCTTATATATATACATCCTCTTATAAGATTGTGCACCATTACTTTATAGAGCCATAAATTACAATATTATATTTAAATTTAATTTATTTGAAGAATAATTCAACAAATCATTTATAGTTTTTTATGAGCAAAATTTGAATTAATCATGATTAAAGATTCTTTGTATGGTTTTTATTGCAAAATATCTAAACACTATACTAAACATATATTAAAAGCTTATGATTTTACATTGCAGTGTTTATCTCATAACTAATGACTGTGAATTTTAAATTGCCTTTATTAGGGTTATCAATTTTTTTATTTACAACTTAAAGTGTTTTGCAATGAAACCATTTTATCAAATGAAAAATAGTGTGTTTATTTCCTCTCACACGTGTATAAATAAGAGCCAATATAATAATAGAAATTATCTACCAAATGTATCATTTTTAACCTGTGTTATTTTTTCGTTACTCATCTAAACTATTTTTTTAGTGATATTGAATTTCCATTTTAGGCGTAATCTGAAAAATATGGTCGTTCTTGCAACTATACTATATCAGTTTTATTATATGTGTATATTTATCATGCTGCTGCTAAAAAAACAAATTTTTCAATCGTGTATATCATAATTAGTCATAATTTGTGTAAAGATGAATTTTCTAGACATGAAATCGTACGTATCTATATTTTTTGTTTTTTTTTTGAGAATTTATGTATAAGCACTTTTTAAATTTTTTAACTAGATGATCTAGAGATTTAATGGCTTCTTTAATAAACAAAACCTCTAGTTATTAATTATGGTATATGTTTGTATTCTGATTTTGAAAAGATTTGCTTATTTATGCCTTGTTTTTCAATTTTTTGACGTTTTTCTAAAATGACTATATCAATAAATGTGATTGTTTACTGTGAAGTTTTTAGTATAGCTATTTATTATATTTAACACAAAACCTTTCCTTTAAGCTTGATCTAATTTTTCCTATAATGTATATATATGCTTCAATCCAATTTATATAAATCGGGTTCATTCACTTAATATTATCCACGAATTTTTTTATTTTAGATTTTGCTTTCAGTATCTCTTTATCGTTGCTTAGTGTCTTTTTCTATTGAAATTGCGTTTTTTCTATTAAAATAATAAATGGGATGTCTTCCAGATATTCTTGTTAATAAATTCGGTTTACAGAATTCTATAGTAGAAGAAATATAAATTCTTCCCTCAGAACTTTATATATAAGATCGTTTATTTTTCAAAATCTTTTTGCTCTAACAGATAATACATATATGGTTTTTTATGCGAGATGGCATGTACTTAATATTATTTGAATATGTATAATACATTTTTTTGTTCAAATTTGATATTTTCGAGGCGATTTCTATATATATCTTCGTACTTGTTGGTTGAATTACACATCACTGTTTAAAATGTAACTATATATTTTTAAAGATTCATTTTATCAACAAGATTCGCGTTGAACCTCTATCCGTTCTCATATTGCTGGCTATGTTTAGATGATTTCTAGTCCTAGGCTCATAAAATATGCGATTGTTTTTGCTGAAAAAGCTTGAAGTTTTCTAGACAATTCGGAAAGCTAGAGATCGAAAAGATAGTAAAGAGGTTTCAAAAAAAATAATAACCCTTGTCGTATATTGTCCGAAATGGCTTTATCAGTATAACTTACTATCTGGTCCTACAATGAACAAATAGAAGTTTGGAGAGACGACTCACTGTAATAATCCTCTAATAATACACATAATATTGGTATCTGTATCCTTTGTCAAACTACTATTCATCTCTGTTGGTTATCACGTCTATAAATAAAAGAATTCATAAATTATTTGGTTTTTCGAGTATATGAATTAGAAAAAAAGGAAGATTAGACCACACAATTTTTATTTATGGTAACGCTACGCTGATCCTATATTTTTAATTTGTATAAAGTTCTCTATGTTTAGTTATTATATTTGTGTTCTTATATACGCGGTATGAAGCGCCTATTACTTTGCAACTACTATGAACCCTGTCTTAATACTTCTATCTGTAGTGATATAATCTTTTTTTTGGTGTAATCTTTAAATTTGTTGATAAACGTATTGGGCTTAACTAAATATATTGATGGCATCGTTACTAGAAATCAGGCATGTGGTTTCTCTTTAGAACCACAAATTTCACTTTTTTTCTCTTGTAAAAAAAACCAAATCATGTCACAGTATAATGCTTTTTATTTCAATTATTTTTATTGGAAAAATTTATATTCCGTGTAAGACTTTTACTTTCAATTGAGTATATATTGCACATTTTTTCAATCATTCTCTTAATACAAGGAATTTTTTTCTAAGTTATTTTTGCTGAAATGATTAAAATAAAGTTTTTTATCGTTTTGCACATCAAAATATTGTTTTGTATTAATTTTTTGGCAAAATATTATTTTTTACATTTTTTATTGTCAATTCATTAAGTTTTTTAATATATATTAAGCGATAAAATCCTTTTCAGTATGCTTCAAATTGATTTTTCGGCTTATGCAATTCGATTTTATTTCTATATTACACCTTCTGTACGTTTGTCGATCTTATTTAATATTTGTCGCAGTTCAAATTCTTTTTATCTAAGCTTTTTTATTTAATTTTTTTATATGCTGTCATATCAAATGTCTTAGTATGTTTGTTTTCTTTAAAGAAAAGGATTCTTGAATTAAAAAACCCATATTAGATCTAGATTTATATTGTGCTGACTTTTGCATTTTTTGTCTTTGAATTTCTAAAAATTACCTTTTTCATCATGATTTCTACTTAGTTTAGTTTTACTGATTGTAAAATTTTCACTTTTTCTATCACATATTAAGGATGTTGGATTATAGTTTTAATATTTACAATTTTATTTCGATCTAGATGAACATAATTGTTAATATTGTAAATTAGTATTTACTTAGTTTTTTATAAATGTAATAACCTTTGATCCTAATAGTCCCATGTATTCAAAAATAATTACATTGAGATAAAAAACCATACCTTACCCCAAATTTTCATTGCGATCAAATTTCATCATTTAATTTATCCTTTTTAGAGTTTTAAAGATCGGAATTATAAACAGGAATCATCACATTATTTTTATCTACGAGATTTTTGATATCTAATAGTTTCACTAAAAATACAAGTTACTATAAACTTCTCGAAATATTAAGTTTTAGGTATTAAACATTAAGGCGTTGAGTGAGCTAAAAAGTAGAAGAAATATATATAATTACATATTTAAAAGTAAATTATTTGGGTAAGTCTAGTTTTTAAAGTTTGCGTCTTTATTGTGCAGTTCAAACTTGTATTATTTTAATAAACCTTCTATTTTTTATTATTTTCTTCTTCTGTTTTTTTATAATTAATATTTGTGGTTTTGAAGCACTAGTTTTCTTGTCCAGATTTTTCAATTTTTTCTATTTGACCAATAATATTATTGTTTAATAATATTGGTTTTATAAGAGATTTTTCATAAAAAATTAATTGATGTTTTATAACATATTTTGTTGAATAGAGCAAAATTATAATCTCTACAATTTGGATTCATGTTATTTGCTCAAAATAGAAATGATATGGTAATTTTGTATCAATATTAATTTTCCTATTTGACCAATAATATTATTGTTTCATAATATTGGCTTCATACGAGATTTTTCATAAAAAATTAATCGATGTTTTATAAAATATATTTGTTGAATAGAACAAAATTATAATCCATACAATTTGGATTCCTGTTCTTGCTCAAAATAGAAATGATATGGTAATTTTGTATAAATATCAATTTTTCTATTTAGCTAATAATATTAGCTTCATAATACATTATCAATAAAACCTTCATTAATGCTTTACAACATGTTTTGTTAAATATTATTGGCTGAATCGAACTATATTGGATTTTTTAAAATCTCGATTTCATGTTATTTTGCATAAAATACAAATTATATGGTAATTTTGTTAATAAAATAAAAACATTATGTGGATTAAGCTAATTTAAACCAATTTTCAGCTATTTATTAAATAAATTATTCTACGATAAAATTTGCATCCTATCACTCTGATCACATGTAACATAACACTTTTTTCAAAATGCGAAATTTATGATCATTCTAAGATCAATTTTCATTAAAATCGTCGCTTATTAAATATAAATGGTTCGTGCAGAGGTTAGTACATGATCAAAATGGATTTTAAAGAATATTATAATATAAAACACAAATTATTTTCGATTCTAGTGCCATTTTAGTCTACCAAATATTAATCAACCGCATCTCCTACATGTAAGAAGAGTGGCAAATTGTTTTTTTTTACTTTATCAAACGTCTTCTAAAGAGAATTTTTACAAATATAATGCGTATTATTTTAATAAAAAAACTGTGTGTGAATTTATAGAAAACAAATAAAAAATATTCTTTGCATAAAAATATTGATGCATACATTTGCATTGTTACCAATAAATTAATTTCCAATATTAATAGCTTAAGGTACAAATATAGTCCTATAGTAATTTTTTTATTATAAAAATTTAGATCTTGCTGGCTTTTCTTCTTTTTAAAAATATTTATGATAATTTCTCATTTGAGCATTTACTTGTGTTTCATCAGTTCATATTTTTTATCACAAATCCTTAAAAGGAAAAATTATTGTGAGGTTTATAAATAAGCGCATCTTTTGTGTATTATCTGAAAATGAAAAACACATATTTGCTACAAAGATTTTTAATGTTCGTATCTTTGATGTTTTGTTGGGTTTCAAGTCATAATGAAGTGATAGTGATCGATTCCGATCATAATATTCATAAAATAAAACGAAACTAATTGATGCTTTTGCGAATATAGGAATAAAAAACATTGGAAAAAAAACAGATTACCAAATTATTGGGATCTTGGTGCTACGGGAAAAGGTTAAAGAGCTGATATATAAAATCAAAACTAAGTTCAATGAGATGGATTCTTTAGAAAATACAAATAATGAAATCGAGACATTGTGTAAATCTATGAGTCAAGAATTAAGAGGCCTCGATAAACTTGGTAATCGAACAGATATTTATACTTACTATAGAAGTTTTGGCTATTCTGAAAATTTCAGGAAACATAAATATTTTAGAATTAACGAAAACTTATCATCTATTATTGAATATATGTTCAAAAACAAATTTAAGACTTTTGAAAATCTTGATGAGATTCAAACTGAAGATTTCGCTAACATTGCACAAGAATTTTATATAAATTATGAAATATCGCATGGAATAAACAAGCTTTCTAATCACATCAATAATTACAATGTTGCTTTAAGTGAACTGGATGTAATTGTAAATAATTTTGACACAGGATTCAGTTTTGAAGTTATCGGAATTTGTGATCAAATAGACAAAGATATACGAATTTCAAATATTTTGCAGAAATATATACAACAGGATTTAAAAGACATATATCCAACCGCATATCAAATTTTTCTCGATACATTAACATACTTTTGCAGATATTTAAACAAACATGAGCTTCATGATAATCAAATATTAAATGAAGAGGAATTCAACAAAAATGATATATTTTGTCAATTTTATGAATTTAGATTTGATATAAGTACGAATTTTAATGATTCTACATATTTAGTCGAGTATAATATATCAAAAAATTCTATTGATATCAATGGTTCAAAACAAATAAAAAATGGCGGCATTATTATTGAAGATATAAATGATAATGATCAAGCAGATTCCGTAATTTATGTTGACTACTTGAAAAAAAAAACATTAAATAAAGTTTTTGATGAGAAAAAAGATACAACATGTGTAGCTGATTCAATGGCGCATTCTATAAGTGGTGAGCATAAAAGATTTGTTTATAAATCAGACGAAGAAATAGAGACTTTGATACATGATGAGTTCATAAAATCTGGATTATTTATTGAAAAAAAATACGTAAAAGAATTTTGGAATGCATATGTTACTGCTTTAGACAGTAAATTCAAATCTAAAGAAAATTCATATCTTATTATTAAATTGTGCAAAGAAAAAGCCGATGTGGTAATGAATTTATGCAAGGAATGTTGTATTGAGAACCCCAAAATTTATAAATTTTGTTTCTTGAGAAACCAAATAAGCGATGGAGATTTATGTATTCAATTTCACAATACAAATATACTAAAGGACCATATTTATGGAGAAATTTTGTGTGTAGATGGATATTTTGAAGTATTGAACATATGTAAAGGCATATTTAACATAAAAGTTTGTGGAAAATATTCCAAAAAACCGCAACTATTAAATGAAAAAAAATATATTGGTTTTGATTTGGATTTTACACTATCCAATACACAAAACAACTATATATTCAAATTCACATCTACCATAGATGGTAATGAATTGGAGTACAGTAAATCGAAAATTAATAGCGAGCAATCTCAAATATTTGTATACAATAATGTAAATCGCTTTGGGTGGATCAAAAATATGATAAAAAATTACATGCTTGAGGAATATGAATCCTTAAAAATCAAGGCTTTACATTATAATTATAGTATAAGCTATACTGGTTTTAAAAATGGTTTTAAAAGGTTGGAATTCGAGAAAATTTGTTGCACAAAATATTTCGACGAAAATATACAAAAAAGATACAAAAATATTATTTGCAAACTAAAATCCTTGTATATTTCAGGCTATAGGCTTGAAAAATCGATATATATGGCTGAAGATTTAAACATATTCGAGGAGATAAACCTATTTGAGATAAATGAAAATCAAGATGATTGCTTGTTGTACCTTAATATGTGCCAAATTTCTCAAGACGAAGTCAATAGTTGCCAAGATCCAAAACAACATCCAGATGCATCCGTTGATTTATTATTACGCATACAAAATTGCATCGATGGTGAAAAAATAATACTAAGATTTAAATTCAGTTGGAGCAAAACAGTTAAATACAATTTGTTCTATGCTTTTGTCGTAGAAAAAATAATTCAAAAGCTCAAGAAAGCAGAAATTATACAACCTAGCAAAGATTATCTGAATAGTAAATTTGATCAGAGGAAAAAATTTATTAGGTATTTAATAGAAACAGTTAAAAATTCTCGATACTCATCTGTGAACAGCTTTCCGACGAAATCTTTTACTGATGAAGAATATAAAAACGCATATTTTATAAATATTGAAAAGGCGTTTAATTTGTACAAAAACGCGACCAAACCCGTAGTTCCGGTAGAGAAGCCTATCAAATCGAGAAATGCTTGCTGCTTGGAAAAAGGTATATTGCAGATTAAGAAATGTGTTTACCTGGAAAGAAAATATGATGTTGATTCTGTAAGAGAAAAACTCATAGAAAACATATATATCTCTGCTAGTACAAAGAAATATATGTTAGAATTAGCAGAAAAAAAGTCTAGGGAGTATAATTCTATGAATTTTTACGTCGATATTTTTACCCCTTGTGATTTTATTCCAGATCAGCAATTCAATGACGACTTAAAAAAGTGGATTATATCTATACTATAAAGATAAAATTTATTGGGAGGCGAAAATTAAAAAGATATAAAAAAACAGATTTGTTTGTATTTATATTTATTTTTAGAGTAATAAAATAAACAGGGTGATAGTAACTTTTTATTTGTGTCGTTGTATTAAAAGATGCAAAGCTGAAAGCTTCCATTTGATTTATGTATAAAAAATATAGAAAAAAATTTGTAACAATTATCAAATGTTCTTTATTTTTTTAAAAATTTTAAATAACATTATAAATACATAAAAGTAAATTTATTAGCATGCAAAATTTGAAATCTGTGTTTTTATTCATGTGCAAGACGAATAAAGCCACGGTGAATATCAAAACACAAAAATTCACTATATAGCGTTGCAATTAACTAATAAATACATATTATATTTAGCCAAAATTATGGTTACGGATCTGCAAAATTATATTAGAATTTAAAATAAAAAAAACAACATATCTATATTTTTGCATGAAAGCCATATTCATTAAGTACGATATTTAATTTTCAAATATTCAGGTGCATTTTTTTTCAACTACTAGAAGAATCTAAAAGTCTCATATATGATGCGATTTTTCTACCTTAGAAAATTGAATCTATAGTTTTTATTGCACAAAATATACCAAAAAATATCAAAAAGTAAAGATTCTAGTTTTCTAAAATTTATTTAGCAGATAAAATTGATTTTCTATATAAAAAAATCGTTTTTCGTATTTTTAATGTAATAGGGGCAACAAAATTCATATAAATTTAAGAATTTCGAATCTAGTCAAAACAATTTCAACAGACAATTACACATAAAATTATTTATACGTGACTGCAATTTCAAAATAAACTTATATAAAGCGCTTCTTAAATTAGAACTTATTACTTTGCTACTTATATGACCGAATGAGAAAAATCTTAAGTGACATATCTATTACACAAGCAAAATAAAAAAGATTGTATTTAAAAAGAGGCAATTTTGAAAAAAAAAGGTGAAAGGCAATTTATAAGGATTGTTTTCTTAGTTCAATCAGATGCTGCGAACCGAAAAAAATGTCACCAAGAAGCGCAGCTATACAAAAAATAGAAGAGAGCTATAAACACACACATCATTTACAACACTCAACTAGATCGCCAAAAAGGAACTTGACTTTATATATAGAATATATTGAGCTAAAGCCGATAAAAAGTATAATTTCTTTATTAATATTTGAAACCACATCAAAAACCTCTTGATATCTATAATAAATCAATTATTAGCATGGTTGGCTCTTTTGATGGTTAGAAATTGCAAGTATGAGCAAAATAAGATCAACAACGCTAATTTACGCGTGATAGAAAAAAAATGTTCATAACAGAAAAGTAAAAAGGTTAACACAGTATAACACAATATAAAATATTAGACCACTTAAGAAGCCGATGTAAAAGATTTCTGCCCTGTATATTTTACAGAGAAATAACGAAGTTGTATGATGCATTCTGTTCATGCACAGGTGAAAATACAACTTTAAAAAATCACAAGAAGTTATAAAAAAGTCAGATCGAAAAGTAATTGAAAACAAACATGTATACATTAAGACTTGTGCATGACAAAGAAAATTTTAAAATTACTAAATTATCACATGATCGACATGAGATTTTCGGGTATTATAAGAAAGATACCTATCACGTTGGTAAAAATAGAAATAACAATATTATAAGATAAAGAATTGAAAAAATTAGCTGCTCAGAAATACTATCTAAAAAAAATATATTTTCTCTAATTTTTATTTGTTATACTCGAATATTACCATACGTCATAAACTCGAGTGAATTACAGACGAAATACCATATCGTATATTAAAGATTTTTGAATACCAAAAAAAGCATATGCAATAACAATTGCATGATTAAAACACCAGAAAATCTAAGTCTAAGATTAGTAAGCAATGATGAAGATTCTAGAGATGATAATATAGTAAGAGTATCTGCCTAATCTATTACATAGAGCAAATAAAAGTTAAGCTTGAACAACATTAATTGTCTTATATCTGTAAACTTGAAAAAATCATTAAGATTGAACGGTAAAAATCTTGAATTGTAATAAGATAAAAAGATAATGCGATAAAATATAATCCTTCGCGAACTTTTTGCTGCGTTTTTATACGTCACACCAGAATTTTAAGCAAATTTATATTAAAAAAATATTTAACAATAAAATATATGTGATTAAGCATAAAATACGATTCGATTGTTTATATTTTTTAATATTTGTCTAATGTGCACGGTGTATAAAACCCATTCAGAAAATCTTGTATAAAATTTTGAACATAACTCTGAATAAATAGAATGCGAGATTATCGGTCATAAAAAGTGAAGAGTTGCTTAAACGTGGAAATAATCGAATTGGTATTTAATATTGTTATCGTTTTAAACGCAAATTTTCCTTATAAAGGATGCAAAAATGTTTTTATACACGTAAAAACACAGTTTTACAATCTTAGACAAACCTCAAATGATTTAAAGTCGCATAGCAATCTTTGATAGCACTATAAGAATTAAAAAGTCAATATTACCTTTTTCTAATCCTTACAATCTACCGACATAACCATCTATATAGTTTATTTTTAAACAGGGATAAATTCGGAAATTATATATGAATGCAGTAAATGTCAACATATTGCGCAATGAAAATAGTTTAAATGAAACTTAAATTCCACATTCGCAACAAAATTTGTCTAAGATAGCTATTTCATGCTCTATATACGGTGAAGAATCGACAAGATATATTAAAATATATTTTATTGTGGGATATAATGACAGCCGTTTAAATAAATATGGCAGAGTCAGAATATATAAATCTTTCCAGATCATTTCAATTGTAGTCAGAATAAAATTTATAATAAGAATATTTCTCTTCAAATATAGTATATTTGTTGCCTTAAAAACAAACAAGGAATAGATATCTTCATTTTATTGGAAACATAGTTTCTGAATATATCTACGTGGTGAATAGTCTAGTATTTTTCCTTATAAAAGATAATACAGAAAAAGAATAAGATATATAAATTACAAGTATATGTACTATAGGGTTATAAAAAACATGCTTTCAGTGTCGATAAAATCAAATTGATCTACGTGTCATTTTTATTCAGTACAAAAAACCTTTTTTTAACTATTTAACTGCTTTCTATTTCTTTTTTTAACAGTATTTGTTAATATGCTTTGCAACAGTTATATTCAGAATTTTATATGAAAATGTACTTTATGCGATTTTGAATTATTATCGTTTTAAATAGGGTATTTATGTGGAATCTAAATTTTTAATTTAATAAGATATTATTATGCTTAATACAATATAAAAACGTTGAAAATGGTTAAGTAATGATTTATTATAAATGTTTTTGTTTTATAGCTATTCTAATATATTATCCTGGAAAAACTTAATTTTATTGATTTATATGTATTTATTACAAAATGGTAATTTAAGTTGTAATTCCAGTGATTTTCTATAATACTCTTGTTATCATCGGTTATAATTTTGCATATAATTTCAGATACTGTAAAGACCAACAAGGTAAAATGATAAAAAAAACCATAAACTTGCCGAAATATAAACAAAGTTTTTGTTTCAAATAAAAATAAGACCTGAAATTTCTATTAAATGCAAATTAAAATTTAAATTTACTTGTAAGCATATAATATTATGAAGAATATATATTTCATAAAATATTTTAATGATAAACTTGACCATATGAAAATTAAAGAAATGAATAATCAATCATCTTATTTTTAAATGTTGATTATATTTAAAGAAATCATATTTGTTCAAGCAAAACTTATATTTGCTCTATATAATAGAACAGACTGATTCTCTTACTATCTTATTATCTCTAGAATCTTCGCCATTGCTTACTACTCTTGAAACTTATATTTTACAATGTTCTTTATCACGCAATTGTTATTGCATATGCTTTTTTTGCCATTCTAAAATCCACAATATACGATATGGTATTTAGTCTGTAATTCACTCGAGTTTATATAGTATAGCAATATTCGAGTATAACAAATAAAATAAGAGATAATATATTTTTTTTAGAAGTATTTCTAAGCTGATAATTTTTAAAATTCTTTATCTTATAATGCTTGTTATTTCTGTTTTTACTAACGTGATTAAGTATCTTTCTTATCATACACGAAAATGACATGTCGATCATTTGAATATCTTTTATCTTTTTTTTCATGCACAAGTCATAATGTATGTATGTTTGTTTTCAATTACTTTTCGAACAGACTTTTTTTGATTTCTTGTGATTTTTTAAAGTTGTATTTTCACCTGTGCATGAATAGAACACATCATACAATTTCGTTATATCTCCGTAAAATATACAGATGCGAATCTTTTACATCGGCTTCTTAAGTGGTCTAATATTTTATATTGTGTTATACTGTGTTAACCTTTTGAGTTTTCTGTTATCAACATTTTTTTTTCTACCACGCATAAAACAAGTTTTGCTCCTTCTTTTGCTTATACTTGCAATTTCTAACTATCAAACTATACCAACCATGCCAATTATTGATTTATTATAGATATCAAAGAGTTTTTGATGTGGTTT
>NW_028233136.1:0-23019 GCF_057557595.1 Rhyacophila brunnea | reverse complement strand
TTTTTGGGTATGATTGAGGCTTTAGAATCGCATTTGGCAGGCTATTATAAATTACAAATGGCAAAAGGCACACTTACCGAAACTGAACTTGATAAGCTACTCAATTTTAGGCCGAGAGTTGAAAAACTAATTTCTAAAGACGTGAAAATTCGTACTTTTATAACGAATGATGCACAGCGAGATGACATGGTGGCGCATGTATATGATACCACATACGAAGTAATACGAAAACAGACTGATAACGTGGTATTAATCGATGACTCTATTGTGCGTGGCACTACTTTAGAGAAATCGATATTGAAATTATTGGATAAATTGGAGCCCAAAAAAATTGTAATCGTTTCATCGGCACCGCAAATTCGATACCCCGATTGCTATGGAATAGATATGAGTAAAATGGGTGAATTTGTAGCGTTTAGAGCCATTTTGGCACTTTTGAAAGAACGCAAAATTGATAATTTGCTTGATGAAGTTTATGAGGAATGCCTTGCAGCATTAGAATCTGATGCAATTTACCAAACCAATTTTGTAAAAAAACTTTATGAGCAGTTTACTTATGAAGAAGTTTCCGATAAAATAGCTGAAATTGTTAGACCAAAAGACCTTAAAGCCGAACTTTCTATCATTTATCAAACTGTAGAAAATCTAAATATAGCCTGTCCCAACGACCTTGGAGACTGGTATTTTACTGGCGACTACCCTACACCAGGTGGCAATAAAGTGGTAAATAAATCATTCATTAATTTTATGGAAGGCAAAGGAGTAAGGGCCTACTAAGCTCAAACTAACAAATCAGTAAAATGCAAAAAAAAAAATCCTAGACAAAATCTAGGATTTTTTTATATTAAATGATCAACTTTTAAATTTGAATTATTATAGGTGGTTTAGCTTTTTAAAACTATCATTTTTTTATTTGTTAAAATGCTCCTCTCTATGTGTTAGGGAGCCTCTGATCCATCTGCTTTACCCCTAAAAATTGCATACTCACCAATTTTTTTGCCATGTGTTTAAACCCATTTCGCAGTCTACCCTAAAATGTATTAATCCATAAACTCTCGAATTTGAAGCATCTTTGGCTTGTGCTTCAAACTCAGCAGCTTTATTTGGGAAAATATTCCCCAATACGGTTGCGGCCGCAGCTGAGAATGTTGAATGGCCCGATGTATAGCTTGGGAAATTGGGTAAACCAACCGAAGTTTTCACGCCAAATTGCTGAGGACGAGGCGTGTAATAAAAATATTTTGTATCCCAGCATGCTATGCCAGCATCCATCAAAGCTGTGCCTAAAAGGGCCAAAGTGCGAGCCATGCGTACTTCACTATATTTTGCAGCAACACCTTCATTGGCTGCTGTGCGATGCCAGTGCCCAGGCGGGGTATACGAGCCTGCACCATCTGCCCAATAGTTGGCAATACGAGCTTGCTCACGGGTTTGGTTTTTATTTATTTTTGCTAATTCATCAAAATCTTTTTTCCATTCTAGCGAATTCACCAAATAGGGTATTTCTGGTCTAATATCCACTAAGGTATTTTTGTCGAAATTCCACGTGGCCACCGCACCATAATTAGGCAACATTGGTGGGCGTATTGGCTTTTCCAGACTAATCCATTGCTCCACAATACCTCTGGTTTTAGCCGCTTCTCTCTGAATTGGCACTAGTGACTGCGCATTTGCAGCCCCCATGCCATCGGTTTTAGCACGAGCCATTACTTTTGCTGCCACAGCTTTACCTAAGGCTTCGCCAGCAAGTATATCGCTTTCAACGTTCATTCCTGCCCAATAGCGAGCATTTTTCGCTTCAGTTAATTTTGTATCTAGGTAAGGAATCTCTCCTGGAAACATTGCGATTAAAACAGCATAGGAAGCTGCCGCTACCACAGCGTCTTCGCTTGGGTAAGCTGGCATACCACTTGCAGGTAGCAATGTAACTATACTTCCATCAGTTTTGTTGGGCGCTTGGCGACTATATTTCAATTTATAGGCCCAGGTACTCACCAAAGCATCATATTGAGCCACCGATAGGTAAGCCAATGCACGTGCTGTATAAGGTGGATTGGCAAACGGAAACTTTGGCTCGGCCAATGGGTTTGCTGCATCAGGCACACCATAGGTTCCATCAGCTTTTGCTGGTGGTGCCAAATTGTATTTTGCTGCCAATTCTCTTGCAATTTCATTCCAGCGATAAACTGCACCTGCACCCCAATAACTATCGATTTTTTTTGTTCAGACGTTACTGTAGTTACTATTCCTTTCAGTTTTGCAATTTCTGCTATATATTCTGTTGAGTTTGTGGCTTTTGGTGCCTCAATAGTTATTTCATCATTCGATTTTAGTATAAATGTTTTCCATTGGCCAGCATTTAAATCCATATTGTTAGGAGCAATGGCTGGTATTAATGGCTCAGTAATTGTTTTATCACAGCTTATCAAATATATACATGTAATAAATAAACAAATTTTTGCAATTAATTTTTTACTCTTCATAATTTTTCAATGGCATATATGCCTAATTTTTTTATATATAATTAGTTTAATTTAAATGTTTTTTTTGCCATTTATTTGGAATAATATTCCCAATGAATACATGGCACTTTGCCCCACATTTAAGCCTTTATAGCAATAGCCTGCTCTCGCATTGATGCCAATATTTTTTGGCTGATATTTACCATAAATACCATACATTGTGCTTTCCATTTTGTTAGTAGGAAAAGGCATATCATTTCTACGAATATTGTCGCCCTCAACGCAATTAAATTTTTCTGCAAATGCTTCTAATTGCTTGCCTTTTTTATAATATCCAATTGAAACCCTAGCATCTGTAGTATTAGGTACACTTACAGTATTAGAATTGTATATTTTGTCGTTGGCATAATAAGCATCTTTATCCAAATTTATTGTAGATCGGTAAGTGTATGAAGCGTGGCCTTGCGCATATATGCCTGATTCGTTTTGGTATTTAACTAATAGCCTGCCAGTTGCCGATTTGGCCTGTAGGCCAATCGACATGGGTAAAAAATCGGGTACATAGTTGCCAATAGGTACTGAGCCACCTGCTATGGCATTTAAACTCAATCCATTTTTTTCAAACATCTTCAACTTTACCCAACCTGATAAATCTTGTATGCCCTTTTGGCCCATCAAATTACCCTCCGAATTGCCTGTGGATATATAAGGAAGGTTTACTATTATATTTAAATTATTAGTTACACCTACTACTGCCATTAGGGCCAATGACTGTGTGGTATTTGTTCCAATATTTAAATTATCTCTTAATAGGTTGCCCTCCCAATAGTTTTTCCAGTTGCTTTGTGTGCCTGTCAAGGCTATACAAAGGGTTTTTTTAGGCATATATATACCGTCAGTTGGCATTTGGGCTATAGCTGCTTTTGATAAACAAACAAAAAGTAAACTTGTAATTATAGTATTTAATTTCATCAAATATTGGTATTTTTTGTATTAAACTGGCGTAAAAGCAAATGTTTTTTGGTATGCTTATACAAAAATAGAAAATTCTGTGGAAAATTCCAATTATATGGATTTTATTTCCATTATATTTATTTCCTTTTTATAGTTTTATTTTTATATTAATGCTTAAATACTTGACATTAAGTGAAATATGTCTTTATAATATAAATATTGAGATAAAAATATTTTTACCTAAAAATTAATAAATTGATAGCTTTTCTAATTGCAATTCCAAAAATATGGAAATTTGTTTTTTTTTAATTTTACTTGAAACCTAATTTCATAGATGGTATTAATATTTTATTGACTAATTAATTAAATTCCATATATTTGGAATTAAATTTCAATATTGATGAATAATTATTTTGGGCAAAACCTAAGGTTGCTTCGTAAACGAAAACGTGAAACACTTGAAAGTTTGGCTGAAATTTTAAAAATAAGCAAATCTGCAATTTCCGACTACGAAACTGGCAAATCTCTTCCCTCTTTATCTGTAAGTGAATCTATAGCAGTATTTTTTGGGGTAAATATCAACTTATTCCAAAATTCCAATCTATCGGAATTAACTGACAATCAAATTGACGATTTAAAAGATAACAACCGCCACAATAGTTTTGTAAACAAAACAGAATTAGAAAATTCTATTGAACAAACCAAATTTCATAATAAATTACTTGGCCAGCAGGTTGAGGGCTTAAGTATTCAACTTCAATTAGTAAAACAAATTGTGGAAAGTAAAGATGCCGAAATAAAATCCCTGATGATTCAGGTGCGCTTATTGGAAGAAAAATTTAAAAGAGAGGTTTAATAAAAAAAAGTTTTTATTATTTAGTGTTTCATTTTTTCAAAACCATAAACCCTATAATCTGTGGGGCAAAAAATGAAACCAAAAATTTTGATCAAAAATCACCCACAATAATACTCCAAAGCCAAATTCATTTCCTTTTTGTTTATAGTAATATCGTATCCACAATCTCCAATTCCTTTCAATAGTGAAAATCGTACTGCATTTCCTCTGTTTTTTTTGTCTTGAGCTGTTAAGGTAATTATTTTCTCGAAATCAGTTTTTGGAATAGCAACTTTACCATATATTGTAAAAATAAACGCTTCGATCTGCTCTAATTGCTGTTTTGAAATCATTTTTTTTGAAAAAGCCAAATAAGCTTCCGAAATCATACCTACGGCAATAGCTTCGCCATGTAATAGGTGTTTTTTTGTATCTAAATATAGTGTTTCTATTGCATGGCCTAGTGTATGGCCAAAGTTTAATATTTTACGAACACCTTTTTCAGTAGGATCTTCGCTGGTAATTTTTTGCTTAATTGTTACGGAGTGGCTTATCAATTTTGCCCAATCCATATCTTCAAAATCTTTAATTCTGATCTCACTCCACATGGCTTCATCACGAATCAAACAATGTTTAATAATTTCGGCAAATCCCGATCTCAGTTCAGCCTTTGGAAGGGTTTTTAAAAAACTAGGATCTATCAAAACAGCAGTGGGAATTTGAAATACGCCAATATGATTTTTCAAAGAATGAAAGTCGATTCCTAATTTGCCGCCAACGCTCGCATCTACTTGTGAAAGCAATGTTGTTGGTACTTGAATAAAGTCGATACCACGCTTATAAGTAGCAGCACAAAAGCCACCCATATCGCCTATTACACCACCTCCTAGGTTAATCATTAATGAATGACGATCCAATTTTGTAGCAGTCATTTGTTCCCAAATAGTTTCACAGGTGCTTAAATTTTTGTTTTTCTCACCTGATTTTATGCTTATTAATTTATGTTTACCAATTGTATTTTTTAATGTTGGGTAACAATATTTATTAGTTTTTTCATCGGCTAAAACCACTATTGATGTATAGTTTTTTTCTGCCAAAATCGACGATAATTGATTATTTATATTACCTATTATTACCTCTTGCATAATTAATTTATTAACTATTTTTTTATACAAATTTAGGATTTATGAACCATATAGATGAAATATTTTTAAAAAACGTAATTTAATTTTGAATTATATGTTCACAATCAAACAGTACAATTATAAAGTATTTGTACATTTTTTTTTGTTCTAACCCAGTTAAATAAACCGCTTTTTGAAAAATATTACCGCTATTTTCTTTTAATTTTTCGTAACTTTACTCTTTATTTCAATACCTATAATTGATTTTTCCGCCTGTTAAAAATTGTTAAACATTTCGCTTTTTAACTAGTTGATAATAATCACATTATTTAAATAAATAACTTTACAATAATTTATTTTTTTACTTGTTAAAAACGTTGATTAAAAAATGCAAGATATTTTATTGAAAAACAATTTAGAATTAAGTTTTGGGGATATATTTGCCCAATTAGAAACAGATTACACACAGAGTCCAGTGGACAATTCCCAAAATTATCGCAGATTCTCCACAGGATTCTGCGAATGTGAAAATATAATTAAATATGCCAGCAAAGCTTTTTAACAATCTTGAAAATGAGGTAAGTAAGAGTAACCTGCCAATACATTTGGGAGTGATAATGGATGGCAACGGCAGGTGGGCCAAAAGCAAAGGGCTTGTTGATAGGGTTTTTGGTCATAAAAATTCAATAAAGGCGGTTAGAGATGTAATTGAAGGGACAGGCGAATTGGGTATTAAGTACCTTACTTTATACACATTTTCAACTGAAAACTGGGAAAGACCCAAAGCTGAAGTGGATGCATTGATGACCTTGTTGGTGAAAACTATTCGTGATGAACTGCCAACAATGATGAAAAATAACGTAAAACTGCTTACAATTGGCCATACAAGTTCATTGCCAAATGATTGCCAGCATGAGTTGATGTACGCAATAAATCATACACGAAATAATACTGGTTTAAACTTGGTTTTGGCCTTGAGTTATAGTGGTAAATGGGATATATTGGAAGCAGTTAAAAGTATAGCAATAGATGTGAAATCGGGCGATTTGAACGTAAGTCAGATAAATAACGTCATATTTACACAACATATGCCTACAGCTGCTTTACCACCGATTGATTTGATGATACGTACAGGTGGCGACTACCGAATTAGTAATTTTATGCTCTGGCATTTGGCTTATGCCGAGCTTTTTATTTTTGAAAATGTACTTTGGCCCGACTTCCGAAAGGAGCATTTATACCAAGCAATACTCGATTATCAAGGTGCCGAGCGAAGGTTTGGCAAAACTGGCGATCAAATAAAATAATATAAACAAAAGTTTTTTTTTTAACGAAAAAGGAAAACAAAATAAATATGAATAAATTCCTAAATAAAATCATTTATAGCTTTTTGGCCAGCTTTTTATTTTTTAATGCCACATTTGCACAAATAAAAATAGGCATCGGTGCTAGCGAGCCGACTCAGGAATTTCCCCAGGAAAAACCTTTAGAAATTAATTACGCCAATCCTAAAGATTATATAATCGCTGGTGTAATTGTTTCAGGATCCAAATTTTATGATTCAGGATCACTATTGTCGGTTACATCACTTCAAAAAGGTGAGAAAGTGCGTATTCCTGGGCCCTCTGTAAGCGAAGCTATTAAAAAATTGATGGATCAAGGCATTTTAGAAGATGTACAAGTTTTGGCGCAACGAGTGTATGGCGATAGTATTTGGTTGGATGTAAAAGTAAAAGAAAGACCTCGGCTTGGCAAAATATATTTTACAGGTATAGGCAAAAGTGACCAGGATGGGCTAAATGATAAAGTAAAGTTGATAAAAGGTAAAATTATTACCGAAACATTAATCAAAAATGCTGAGCTAACCATTAAAAAATATTTTATTGAAAAAGGTTTTATGAATATTGCCATAAAAACCAGTCAGGTGCAAGATTCGCTTCGTAAGGGCAATCAGGCAGCACTTCGGTTCAATGTTAATAAAGGCTCAAAAGTAAAAATAGATTCTATAATTTTTGTAGGCCGCACTCAATTGCCATTAAGTAAAGTATTGTCTAAAATGAAGGACACACATGCTCGTAGAAGCAGTGGTTTATTTTCTTCTTCAAAATTCAACGATAAAAAGTTTGAAGAGGACAAATTAAAACTAATAGAATATTATAACAAAAAAGGATTTCGGGATGCAAGAATCACTGGCGATAGGATTGTAACATCTGCCAATGGAAAAACCGTTAATTTGGTGATTGATATTGAAGAAGGTAGAAAATTTTTCTTCAAAAATATTACTTGGTCTGGCAACTATATACACCCTGATACGCTCCTCACCGAAATATTAGGAATAAAAAAAGGTGATATTTTTGATATGGAAGAAATGAACAAAAAAATAAATGGCGTACCCGCCAACGATGTAAGTTCATTGTATATGGACGACGGTTATTTGTTTTTCAACGCCGACCCACAAGAAGTATCAATTGAAGGCGATTCTATCGACGTAAATATTTTGATAAACGAAGGCAAACAAGCTACCATTAATAAAATTATTCTGAATGGAAATACCAAAACTTCAGACCATGTAGTTATGCGTGAAATCCGTACATTACCTGGTCAAAAATTTAGTAAAACAAATCTCATTCGTTCACAACGAGAGTTGTCAACTTTAGGCTATTTCAATGCCGAAAAGATAGGCATAAACCCTGTTCCAAGACCCGATGGTACTGTTGATATTGAATACACTGTGGAGGAGAAGTCGAGTGATAATATTGAGCTTTCAGGCGGTTGGGGTGGCCAAATCGGCTTTATAGGCACATTGGGAGTAGCTTTTAATAATTTTTCAGCCAAAAATATTTTAAAACTTAAAGAATGGAAACCTTTGCCACATGGCGATGGTCAAAAAATGGCAATCAGGTTTCAAGCTACAGGCAAACAATACCAAAACTATTCGGTAAGTTTTTCTGAGCCTTGGCTCGGTGGCAAAAAGCCCAACTCATTCAGTATAAGTTTAAATAGAAGTGTATATCGGATCCCTGGTTTGCTTTCACAATCTAGCTCGCCTTATGCAGGCGCATACAATCCCTATGGCTATGGAGGCTATGGTGGTGGCTACGGTGGTCAATACGGTGGGCAATTTGGGAATCAATATGGTAGTGGATATGGAACAGGTACTTACGACGCCAAAGACTCCACCTCACAGCAGTTCAATACCTTTAGCATAAATGTTGGCTTAGGTAAAAGGCTCCGTTTCCCCGACGACTTTTTCTCTTTAATGACCAATCTTTCTTATACCGTTTACGATACACGAAACTTCGGTATTTATCCAAATGGAAAAACAAACGGAATTACCATGGCGGCCACATTATCTCGAAATAGTGTTTCAGACCCTACTTTTCCTCGTAGTGGCTCTTCGTTTACTTTAGCAACTACATTTACTCCCCCTTATTCATTAATGGGTTGGAGCAAAACAACCTCTTTTTTAGAATACCACAAAACCATGTTTGATGCAGCTTGGTATACCACAGTTGTCGGCAAATTGGTATTAGGTACAAGAGCACATATGGGCTTTTTAGGAAGGTTTAATAAAGACAAACCTTATACACTATTCGAAAGATTTGATCTTGGTGGCTCAGGTATGAATATGAACGGTAATTTTTACAATGCACGGGATATTATAGCCCTTCGTGGATACGACGATCGTATTATCGGCCCACGAAACGACGCCGGCACAACAACAGGTGGTATTGCATACAACAAATTTGTGGCTGAACTTCGTTACCCTATTTCATTAAATCCATCTGCTACAATATTTGTATTAGCATTTGCCGAAGGTGGCAACAATTTTGGTAATATGAAAGACTATAGCCCATTCAACCTTCGTAAAAGCGCAGGCCTAGGTGCACGTATTTTTATGCCTGCATTTGGTATGATTGGTATTGATTTCGGTAAAGGCTTCGATCCCCTCGACAATGTACCAGGCGTTGCAAACCGTGGCTTAAAAGCATTTACATTCTCAATTGGGCAGCAAATAAGGTAGAAATAAAATTAGAAATTAGAAATTTGAGATTAGAAAAAAGAAAATAAAATAAATATAGACTAATTCAAAAAATCTAAATTGAAATACAAAGACCCTTCCCATTCCCAGCTCTCCCTCTTTTTTGGGAGAGGTGTTGGGGAGAGGCCAAAGAAAGCTTATTAAAAACTAAAACTTTAACATAAATACGAAGACCTCACCATTACCAACTCCCCCTTCTCTTTTGGAGAAGGGGGATAGGTGGATGAGGCCACCAACTCCCCTCTCTATCGGAGAGGGGATGGGGGAGAGACCAAACTGACTATAAATGGAGTGATGCCAAACAATTAAAACAAATATAAAATCGTTATTTGAAATTAAATCATATATCTAATTTCAAATCTTTTAACTCAATTTTAACGTGAACAAATTACTTTTTTTATTAATTTTGATTGGAATTTCAACCGAGACCCTAATAGCACAAAAATTTGGCTATATCGATTCGGAGTTCATAACTTCCAAAATGCCAGAATACAAAAAGGCGAATGAGGAAATGGAAAAGTATACTACGAAATGGACAACTGAAATTGCAGAAAAGTACAAAGAAATAGAAAAGCTTCAGAAGGCATATAGATTAGAAGAAGTATTGTTAACAGAAGAAATGAGGCAGAGTCGCCAAAAAGCGATAGAAACAAAAGAAACCGAAGCACGTGAATACAATAACAAAGTATTTGGTTTTGAAGGCCTTTTATTTCAGAAAAAGAAAGAATTAATAAAGCCTTCGTTAGATTTAATAATAAAGGCATTAGATAAAGTAACAAGAACAAAACAATTGATGTTTGTATTCGATAAAGCAGCCGATGGCATGATGATGCTCTACACCGACCCTCGCCACGACTATACCGACTATGTGATGGAGGTATTGGGAATTGCAGTAGACGATAAAAAAGACGAGGTAGCCGCTAAGCCAAAAGAAGAAAAAAAGAAGTAAAAATTAATTATAAACATTAACAAAAATACTATGACCCATTCCATTACCAACTCCCCCTTCTCTTTTGGAGAAGGGGGATGGGGGGATGAGGCCAATGCCCTCACCATTACCAGCTCCCCTCTGCATCGGAGAGGGGCGGGGGGTGAGGCCAAAACATCGAGCAACAAAAAATAAATTATCAAAGAATTCACAATAAATGCTCGAAATTGTGAACCTTTAAATACTAAAATGAAAAATTTTCCCGAACGTTTGTTAGGGAAAATCAACTAAAAAACGAAAATGAAAATTAACTTAAAATTAGCAGCTCTTACAGCTGTATTGTTTGTTGGCTTTTCTGCCAAATCTCAAGTAAAAATCGGCTATACAAATGTAGACGTGGTATTGGGTCAATTGCCAGAAACTAAAACCGTTGAAGCCGAACTTAAAACTAAAAAGGATCAATACGATGCGCTTTACAAGCAAAAAGTAACCGATTTTCAAACAAAATTGGCCTCTTATGAAAAAGCTGGTGCTACTATGAGTGAAGTAATTAAAGCTGACAAAGAAAAAGAATTACAAACTGCACAAGCCAGTATTGAAGAGTTCCAAAAAAATGCGCAAGAAGATTTAGCCAAAAAGCAAAATCAATTATTAGCTCCAATTTTGCAAAAAATACAAACGGCTATAGATGCAACAGCAAAGGAAAATACATACACCCATGTATTCAATATCGATGCAGGTCAAGGTACTACTCCAATATTGTTGTATGCTACTGAGGAAAGCAATATTACCAACTTAGTTTTGAAAAAATTAGGCGTTGAGCCAGCAAAGGCGGCTGCCTTACCAGCAGCAACTACACCTGCTGCTACTGCACCGAAGAAATAAGTATTCAAATTTTATTTTGATTTAAAAAGCATCCTATTGGTTTAGGGTGCTTTTTTGTGTTTAAAATAAGTATTTTTTAATTTTTTTACAAAAAAAATATACCCAAACCCACCGCTTCTTTCCATTACCAACTCCTCTTCTCTATCGGTTTGGGACAGTTCAACTAATCGGTAGGGGGTGAAGCCAAATTTCAAGAACATCGCATTCAAACGAATTGGATTTTACGTTTAACGAACCTTCCATTGACGAATCTTCCTTTAATCATTTCAACCTTATAAGCTTTTTGTCCTTTCGAGCCGCCACGCAGTAGGCTTGCGAGAAATCTTACACCATAACAAATTTCTTATCAGGCTATGCTGAGACGAAATAACAGATAAATGCAAAAGCGGACAACTTAATTAAAATTTTTGGTATAATATAACATTACATTAACAAATTTCAGGAATTCCAAGTTAATTATAAAAAATATAATAGTATAAAATAAAGTATAAATATAATTAAAACAACAAAAAACTTAATTGAAAGCTTGAATATTAATGTATCTAACTGAAATACAGTAATTTAACCATTAAATAATATTTTCACCGTAAAATAAATAAAATTTTGATTTATAAAATAATTTACTATTTTTGAGAAAATTCTAAATTTATTTTTTTTATCGAATAAAAATCTACTTTTTATCTATGCATTTATTGAGCCACAATACAATCGATCTATCGACCAAGGATTTTCAGCCCCTTTACTTTCTCCTTATTATTTCCTGTAATACTAAATTGCTAGCTAGGCAAAATAATTTGCTGGGCAATATACTTTTGATAAATATACTATTGCTTAAAAATAATTTTAAATCCAGACCCCAAAACTCAATGAAAGCCATTTGCCAAACCCATTATTACCGGGACGACGGCTGATAACATTTTAATATATATCCTTATTAAAACATTAAAAACCTTCAATTTTAAAAAAATAAAAATTTCGATTATGGACAATTTTACAAATACCCTAAATCTTCCAAAAAAATCTGACCCATTTTTATCAAAACTTTTCTCAAAAACACCCAAACAATTGGCCTCTTTTGTTTTAACAATGGCTGTTGTGCTGGGAAGTATTGTGAGTGGGTTTGCCAATGTAACAATTACAACAGCATCGGGAGGAACAAATATTTCCGCTGATAATGCTTCAAATGCTACAACACCTGCTTTTATCACTTTAGGACAAATAAAAGTAGTTGAAGGAGCAAATAAAGATATGCAAAATGGTACTTTCATACTAACAGCACCAACAGGTTGGACTTTTAATAATACTGGCATTACAGTTACGGGTGTAACTGGAACTGTTGTTTATACTTCATCAACAGTTGTTACAATTACCTTATCTGGATTTAACAATGGTTCTCTTGAAACTGTAAATATCAATAATGTTGGAGTAAAAGCAACAAATGGTACTAGTTTACCAAATAGTGGAAATATTATATTTTCAGGTACATCTGTTCAAGATGCTACAAATTTGGTAGGAGCTAACCTGGGTTCACTATCCCAAACCCACGGTACATTAAATAATTTTCTTGTTGAATCGTCTCCATCAGGAAATATTCCTACTCAAACAGCAAGTACAGCTTTTAATATAAAACTAACGGCTAGAGATCAATTTAATAATACTGTTACTTCGTTTGCAAGTACTGCTGCTATTACAGCAACTGGAGGAACTTTGGCAGCTGGGGGCAACGACTGCTGCCTTTTCAAGTGGTATATTGTCTTCACATGGTGTAACAATAGCTCCCGGCTCAGCTGCGGTAACACTTACTTCAACGTCATCGACAAAAACAGGTACTAGTAATTCATTTGTTGTAAACAATCCAACGCCTTCAGTTTCATCTTTAAGCCCAACAAGTATTTGTGAAAATAATTCTGCATTTACTTTAACTGTCAATGGTTCAAATTTTGTTTCTGGATCAGTAGTAACTTTTAATAGTTCAACTGGAACAGTTATCCGGCCAACCACATTTGTAAGTTCTTCACAATTAACAGCCTCTATTGCAGGTACAAATCTTACTTTAGCCCAAATTGTTTCGGTAACTGTTACCAATCCAACGCCAGGCGGTGGCACTTCCGGTGGTGTAAATTTCACAATTAATGCATTACCAACAGTAGCAGCAATTACTGGTGCAAATGATGTATGTGTAGGTTCTACCACACAATTATCAAGTGTAACTGCTGATGGCGTTTGGAGTTCTGATAATAATTCAATAGCAAGTATTAGTAATACGGGTTTAGTTTTAGGTGTTGGAGAAGGTTCTTTATCTTTAGGTATTCATTATACAGTTACTGATTTAAATGGTTGTGTAAAAACTGCTAATAAAACTATTACAGTAATTGCACTCCCAACAGCATTAGCAGGTGCAGCCACAACTGCTATTTGCCAAGGAGGTACTACCGCTGCTTTGGGTGGTTCATTTGGAGGTTCTGCCACCTCAGCAGTTTGGTCTGATAATGGCGCAGGGGGTTCTTTTGCAAATAATGGGGGTAGTACCCCGGGTACTGCAACCTATACTGCAGCTTCAAATGCGCCAAGTTCTGTAACACTCACTTTAACAACAAGTGGGGGTTTATGTGGTACAACTACAGCTAGTAAAAGTTTAACCGTCAATTCAATCCCTTCCACGCCAACTATTTCTGGCAATTCGTTTTATTGTGCTGGCGGTAGCACAACTTTAAATAGTAGTGCGGCAACTGGCAATCAATGGTATTTGGATAATGTAGCCATCAGTGGTGCAACAGCTACAACTTATGTAGCTAATGCTATAGGTACATATACTGTAATCAGTACTGTAAGTGGCTGTGCAAGCGCCACAAGTGCTGGTCATGCATTAACTGAAACTGCCAATACAACAGCAACACTTATTATTGCAATTACCACAGGTGCCAATCCAACATGTGTTGATAACAACTTGGTATTTACAGCCACAGCAGCCAATTTGGCAGGCGCAACTGTAAGTTTTTATAATTTTAAAGTAAATGGTGTTTCCGTTCAAAGTGGAATTTCTAATACTTATAGTACATCAGCTTTAGCCAATGGCGATAAGGTTACATGTGAAATCAGTCTAATGGGAGGTACTTGCCTTACGAGTATGGGTGCTACCTCAAATGAAATTGAAGTCACAGTAAATCCACTACCTCAAGGGAGCATATCGGCCAACGGCCCCTTTTGTAGTACAGGTACTGGTCAATTAACATTTACTTCATCAGCAGGTACGGGCCCTTTTACCATAATATACAATGATGGTACTGCAGATAGAACTAAAACTGGTGCTGTAAATGCTACTGCATTTGATGTGTTTACAAATCCAGTAACAAGTACCACTACATATACTTTAGTATCAGTTACAGATGCCAATGGTTGTGTGAGGAGTAGTAGTTTTACACAAGATGTAGCAAATGTTACAGTTAATACACCTGTTACGCCATCCGTTAGTATTGCTATAACTACTGGTGCAAATCCAACCTGCTCAGGAACTGAAGTAATCTTTACTGCTACCCCAACCAATGGTGGAACACCTACTTATCAATGGAAAAAGGATGGCATGGATATTTCAGGGGAAACAAATGTTACTTACACGGATGGTGGCACTTCTGCAGGTTCTATCACTGTGGTGATGACCAGTTCGTTGGGTTGCGTGACTTCAACAACTGCTAATTCTACACCTATAGTATTGTCTATAACATCAACACCAGCTGTTCCAACGATTTCTTCAACGCCTGCTACTTGTGCTTCGGCTGAAGTAAGCAGCATCAGCAATTATACATCAGGTATTACCTATACCTTTAGTGTCTCTGGCCCAAGTGTGGGTACCGATGGGGTAATTGTAGGAATGACCGTTGGAGACAGCTATACTGTGACTGCCACCAATACTGCTGGCTGTACTTCTACTGCATCAGCTAGCTTTAGCAATGATGCCATGTTGCCAACACCAGCTGTTCCAACGATTTCTTCAACGCCTGCTACTTGTGCTTCGGCTGAAGTAAGCAGCATCAGCAATTATACATCAGGTATTACCTATACCTTTAGTGTCTCTGGCCCAAGTGTGGGTACCGATGGGGTAATTGTAGGAATGACCGTTGGAGACAGCTATACTGTGACTGCCACCAATACTGCTGGCTGTACTTCTACTGCATCAGCTAGCTTTAGCAATGATGCCATGTTGCCAACACCAGCTGTTCCAACGATTTCTTCAACGCCTGCTACTTGTGCTTCGGCTGAAGTAAGCAGCATCAGCAATTATACATCAGGTATTACCTATACCTTTAGTGTCTCTGGCCCAAGTGTGGGTACCGATGGGGTAATTGTAGGAATGACCGTTGGAGACAGCTATACTGTGACTGCCACCAATACTGCTGGCTGTACTTCTACTGCATCAGCTAGCTTTAGCAATGATGCCATGTTGCCAACACCAGCTGTTCCAACGATTTCTTCAACGCCTGCTACTTGTGCTTCGGCTGAAGTAAGCAGCATCAGCAATTATACATCAGGTATTACCTATACCTTTAGTGTCTCTGGCCCAAGTGTGGGTACCGATGGGGTAATTGTAGGAATGACCGTTGGAGACAGCTATACTGTGACTGCCACCAATACTGCTGGCTGTACTTCTACTGCATCAGCTAGCTTTAGCAATGATGCCATGTTGCCAACACCAGCTGTTCCAACGATTTCTTCAACGCCTGCTACTTGTGCTTCGGCTGAAGTAAGCAGCATCAGCAATTATACATCAGGTATTACCTATACCTTTAGTGTCTCTGGCCCAAGTGTGGGTACCGATGGGGTAATTGTAGGAATGACCGTTGGAGACAGCTATACTGTGACTGCCACCAATACTGCTGGCTGTACTTCTACTGCATCAGCTAGCTTTAGCAATGATGCCATGTTGCCAACACCAGCTGTTCCAACGATTTCTTCAACGCCTGCTACTTGTGCTTCGGCTGAAGTAAGCAGCATCAGCAATTATACATCAGGTATTACCTATACCTTTAGTGTCTCTGGCCCAAGTGTGGGTACCGATGGGGTAATTGTAGGAATGACCGTTGGAGACAGCTATACTGTGACTGCCACCAATACTGCTGGCTGTACTTCTACTGCATCAGCTAGCTTTAGCAATGATGCCATGTTGCCAACACCAGCTGTTCCAACGATTTCTTCAACGCCTGCTACTTGTGCTTCGGCTGAAGTAAGCAGCATCAGCAATTATACATCAGGTATTACCTATACCTTTAGTGTCTCTGGCCCAAGTGTGGGTACCGATGGGGTAATTGTAGGAATGACCGTTGGAGACAGCTATACTGTGACTGCCACCAATACTGCTGGCTGTACTTCTACTGCATCAGCTAGCTTTAGCAATGATGCCATGTTGCCAACACCAGCTGTTCCAACGATTTCTTCAACGCCTGCTACTTGTGCTTCGGCTGAAGTAAGCAGCATCAGCAATTATACATCAGGTATTACCTATACCTTTAGTGTCTCTGGCCCAAGTGTGGGTACCGATGGGGTAATTGTAGGAATGACCGTTGGAGACAGCTATACTGTGACTGCCACCAATACTGCTGGCTGTACTTCTACTGCATCAGCTAGCTTTAGCAATGATGCCATGTTGCCAACACCAGCTGTTCCAACGATTTCTTCAACGCCTGCTACTTGTGCTTCGGCTGAAGTAAGCAGCATCAGCAATTATACATCAGGTATTACCTATACCTTTAGTGTCTCTGGCCCAAGTGTGGGTACCGATGGGGTAATTGTAGGAATGACCGTTGGAGACAGCTATACTGTGACTGCCACCAATACTGCTGGCTGTACTTCTACTGCATCAGCTAGCTTTAGCAATGATGCCATGTTGCCAACACCAGCTGTTCCAACGATTTCTTCAACGCCTGCTACTTGTGCTTCGGCTGAAGTAAGCAGCATCAGCAATTATACATCAGGTATTACCTATACCTTTAGTGTCTCTGGCCCAAGTGTGGGTACCGATGGGGTAATTGTAGGAATGACCGTTGGAGACAGCTATACTGTGACTGCCACCAATACTGCTGGCTGTACTTCTACTGCATCAGCTAGCTTTAGCAATGATGCCATGTTGCCAACACCAGCTGTTCCAACGATTTCTTCAACGCCTGCTACTTGTGCTTCGGCTGAAGTAAGCAGCATCAGCAATTATACATCAGGTATTACCTATACCTTTAGTGTCTCTGGCCCAAGTGTGGGTACCGATGGGGTAATTGTAGGAATGACCGTTGGAGACAGCTATACTGTGACTGCCACCAATACTGCTGGCTGTACTTCTACTGCATCAGCTAGCTTTAGCAATGATGCCATGTTGCCAACACCAGCTGTTCCAACGATTTCTTCAACGCCTGCTACTTGTGCTTCGGCTGAAGTAAGCAGCATCAGCAATTATACATCAGGTATTACCTATACCTTTAGTGTCTCTGGCCCAAGTGTGGGTACCGATGGGGTAATTGTAGGAATGACCGTTGGAGACAGCTATACTGTGACTGCCACCAATACTGCTGGCTGTACTTCTACTGCATCAGCTAGCTTTAGCAATGATGCCATGTTGCCAACACCAGCTGTTCCAACGATTTCTTCAACGCCTGCTACTTGTGCTTCGGCTGAAGTAAGCAGCATCAGCAATTATACATCAGGTATTACCTATACCTTTAGTGTCTCTGGCCCAAGTGTGGGTACCGATGGGGTAATTGTAGGAATGA
Organism: Rhyacophila brunnea; assembly: GCF_057557595.1. Lineage (NCBI taxonomy): Eukaryota > Metazoa > Arthropoda > Insecta > Trichoptera > Rhyacophilidae > Rhyacophila > Rhyacophila brunnea. Next base: position 5,037 of record NW_028233136.1, on the reverse strand, counting down.
CCGTTGGAGACAGCTATACTGTGACTGCCACCAATACTGCTGGCTGTACTTCTACTGCATCAGCTAGCTTTAGCAATGATGCCATGTTGCCAACACCAGCTGTTCCAACGATTTCTTCAACGCCTGCTACTTGTGCTTCGGCTGAAGTAAGCAGCATCAGCAATTATACATCAGGTATTACCTATACCTTTAGTGTCTCTGGCCCAAGTGTGGGTACCGATGGGGTAATTGTAGGAATGACCGTTGGAGACAGCTATACTGTGACTGCCACCAATACTGCTGGCTGTACTTCTACTGCATCAGCTAGCTTTAGCAATGATGCCATGTTGCCAACACCAGCTGTTCCAACGATTTCTTCAACGCCTGCTACTTGTGCTTCGGCTGAAGTAAGCAGCATCAGCAATTATACATCAGGTATTACCTATACCTTTAGTGTCTCTGGCCCAAGTGTGGGTACCGATGGGGTAATTGTAGGAATGACCGTTGGAGACAGCTATACTGTGACTGCCACCAATACTGCTGGCTGTACTTCTACTGCATCAGCTAGCTTTAGCAATGATGCCATGTTGCCAACACCAGCTGTTCCAACGATTTCTTCAACGCCTGCTACTTGTGCTTCGGCTGAAGTAAGCAGCATCAGCAATTATACATCAGGTATTACCTATACCTTTAGTGTCTCTGGCCCAAGTGTGGGTACCGATGGGGTAATTGTAGGAATGACCGTTGGAGACAGCTATACTGTGACTGCCACCAATACTGCTGGCTGTACTTCTACTGCATCAGCTAGCTTTAGCAATGATGCCATGTTGCCAACACCAGCTGTTCCAACGATTTCTTCAACGCCTGCTACTTGTGCTTCGGCTGAAGTAAGCAGCATCAGCAATTATACATCAGGTATTACCTATACCTTTAGTGTCTCTGGCCCAAGTGTGGGTACCGATGGGGTAATTGTAGGAATGACCGTTGGAGACAGCTATACTGTGACTGCCACCAATACTGCTGGCTGTACTTCTACTGCATCAGCTAGCTTTAGCAATGATGCCATGTTGCCAACACCAGCTGTTCCAACGATTTCTTCAACGCCTGCTACTTGTGCTTCGGCTGAAGTAAGCAGCATCAGCAATTATACATCAGGTATTACCTATACCTTTAGTGTCTCTGGCCCAAGTGTGGGTACCGATGGGGTAATTGTAGGAATGACCGTTGGAGACAGCTATACTGTGACTGCCACCAATACTGCTGGCTGTACTTCTACTGCATCAGCTAGCTTTAGCAATGATGCCATGTTGCCAACACCAGCTGTTCCAACGATTTCTTCAACGCCTGCTACTTGTGCTTCGGCTGAAGTAAGCAGCATCAGCAATTATACATCAGGTATTACCTATACCTTTAGTGTCTCTGGCCCAAGTGTGGGTACCGATGGGGTAATTGTAGGAATGACCGTTGGAGACAGCTATACTGTGACTGCCACCAATACTGCTGGCTGTACTTCTACTGCATCAGCTAGCTTTAGCAATGATGCCATGTTGCCAACACCAGCTGTTCCAACGATTTCTTCAACGCCTGCTACTTGTGCTTCGGCTGAAGTAAGCAGCATCAGCAATTATACATCAGGTATTACCTATACCTTTAGTGTCTCTGGCCCAAGTGTGGGTACCGATGGGGTAATTGTAGGAATGACCGTTGGAGACAGCTATACTGTGACTGCCACCAATACTGCTGGCTGTACTTCTACTGCATCAGCTAGCTTTAGCAATGATGCCATGTTGCCAACACCAGCTGTTCCAACGATTTCTTCAACGCCTGCTACTTGTGCTTCGGCTGAAGTAAGCAGCATCAGCAATTATACATCAGGTATTACCTATACCTTTAGTGTCTCTGGCCCAAGTGTGGGTACCGATGGGGTAATTGTAGGAATGACCGTTGGAGACAGCTATACTGTGACTGCCACCAATACTGCTGGCTGTACTTCTACTGCATCAGCTAGCTTTAGCAATGATGCCATGTTGCCAACACCAGCTGTTCCAACGATTTCTTCAACGCCTGCTACTTGTGCTTCGGCTGAAGTAAGCAGCATCAGCAATTATACATCAGGTATTACCTATACCTTTAGTGTCTCTGGCCCAAGTGTGGGTACCGATGGGGTAATTGTAGGAATGACCGTTGGAGACAGCTATACTGTGACTGCCACCAATACTGCTGGCTGTACTTCTACTGCATCAGCTAGCTTTAGCAATGATGCCATGTTGCCAACACCAGCTGTTCCAACGATTTCTTCAACGCCTGCTACTTGTGCTTCGGCTGAAGTAAGCAGCATCAGCAATTATACATCAGGTATTACCTATACCTTTAGTGTCTCTGGCCCAAGTGTGGGTACCGATGGGGTAATTGTAGGAATGACCGTTGGAGACAGCTATACTGTGACTGCCACCAATACTGCTGGCTGTACTTCTACTGCATCAGCTAGCTTTAGCAATGATGCCATGTTGCCAACACCAGCTGTTCCAACGATTTCTTCAACGCCTGCTACTTGTGCTTCGGCTGAAGTAAGCAGCATCAGCAATTATACATCAGGTATTACCTATACCTTTAGTGTCTCTGGCCCAAGTGTGGGTACCGATGGGGTAATTGTAGGAATGACCGTTGGAGACAGCTATACTGTGACTGCCACCAATACTGCTGGCTGTACTTCTACTGCATCAGCTAGCTTTAGCAATGATGCCATGTTGCCAACACCAGCTGTTCCAACGATTTCTTCAACGCCTGCTACTTGTGCTTCGGCTGAAGTAAGCAGCATCAGCAATTATACATCAGGTATTACCTATACCTTTAGTGTCTCTGGCCCAAGTGTGGGTACCGATGGGGTAATTGTAGGAATGACCGTTGGAGACAGCTATACTGTGACTGCCACCAATACTGCTGGCTGTACTTCTACTGCATCAGCTAGCTTTAGCAATGATGCCATGTTGCCAACACCAGCTGTTCCAACGATTTCTTCAACGCCTGCTACTTGTGCTTCGGCTGAAGTAAGCAGCATCAGCAATTATACATCAGGTATTACCTATACCTTTAGTGTCTCTGGCCCAAGTGTGGGTACCGATGGGGTAATTGTAGGAATGACCGTTGGAGACAGCTATACTGTGACTGCCACCAATACTGCTGGCTGTACTTCTACTGCATCAGCTAGCTTTAGCAATGATGCCATGTTGCCAACACCAGCTGTTCCAACGATTTCTTCAACGCCTGCTACTTGTGCTTCGGCTGAAGTAAGCAGCATCAGCAATTATACATCAGGTATTACCTATACCTTTAGTGTCTCTGGCCCAAGTGTGGGTACCGATGGGGTAATTGTAGGAATGACCGTTGGAGACAGCTATACTGTGACTGCCACCAATACTGCTGGCTGTACTTCTACTGCATCAGCTAGCTTTAGCAATGATGCCATGTTGCCAACACCAGCTGTTCCAACGATTTCTTCAACGCCTGCTACTTGTGCTTCGGCTGAAGTAAGCAGCATCAGCAATTATACATCAGGTATTACCTATACCTTTAGTGTCTCTGGCCCAAGTGTGGGTACCGATGGGGTAATTGTAGGAATGACCGTTGGAGACAGCTATACTGTGACTGCCACCAATACTGCTGGCTGTACTTCTACTGCATCAGCTAGCTTTAGCAATGATGCCATGTTGCCAACACCAGCTGTTCCAACGATTTCTTCAACGCCTGCTACTTGTGCTTCGGCTGAAGTAAGCAGCATCAGCAATTATACATCAGGTATTACCTATACCTTTAGTGTCTCTGGCCCAAGTGTGGGTACCGATGGGGTAATTGTAGGAATGACCGTTGGAGACAGCTATACTGTGACTGCCACCAATACTGCTGGCTGTACTTCTACTGCATCAGCTAGCTTTAGCAATGATGCCATGTTGCCAACACCAGCTGTTCCAACGATTTCTTCAACGCCTGCTACTTGTGCTTCGGCTGAAGTAAGCAGCATCAGCAATTATACATCAGGTATTACCTATACCTTTAGTGTCTCTGGCCCAAGTGTGGGTACCGATGGGGTAATTGTAGGAATGACCGTTGGAGACAGCTATACTGTGACTGCCACCAATACTGCTGGCTGTACTTCTACTGCATCAGCTAGCTTTAGCAATGATGCCATGTTGCCAACACCAGCTGTTCCAACGATTTCTTCAACGCCTGCTACTTGTGCTTCGGCTGAAGTAAGCAGCATCAGCAATTATACATCAGGTATTACCTATACCTTTAGTGTCTCTGGCCCAAGTGTGGGTACCGATGGGGTAATTGTAGGAATGACCGTTGGAGACAGCTATACTGTGACTGCCACCAATACTGCTGGCTGTACTTCTACTGCATCAGCTAGCTTTAGCAATGATGCCATGTTGCCAACACCAGCTGTTCCAACGATTTCTTCAACGCCTGCTACTTGTGCTTCGGCTGAAGTAAGCAGCATCAGCAATTATACATCAGGTATTACCTATACCTTTAGTGTCTCTGGCCCAAGTGTGGGTACCGATGGGGTAATTGTAGGAATGACCGTTGGAGACAGCTATACTGTGACTGCCACCAATACTGCTGGCTGTACTTCTACTGCATCAGCTAGCTTTAGCAATGATGCCATGTTGCCAACACCAGCTGTTCCAACGATTTCTTCAACGCCTGCTACTTGTGCTTCGGCTGAAGTAAGCAGCAATCAGCAATTATACATCAGGTATTACCTATACCTTTAGTGTCTCTGGCCCAAGTGTGGGTACCGATGGGGTAATTGTAGGAATGACCGTTGGAGACAGCTATACTGTGACTGCCACCAATACTGCTGGCTGTACTTCTACTGCATCAGCTAGCTTTAGCAATGATGCCATGTTGCCAACACCAGCTGTTCCAACGATTTCTTCAACGCCTGCTACTTGTGCTTCGGCTGAAGTAAGCAGCATCAGCAATTATACATCAGGTATTACCTATACTTTAGTGTCTCTGGCCCAAGTGTGGGTACCGATGGGGTTAGATTGTAGG
>NW_028233135.1:0-23029 GCF_057557595.1 Rhyacophila brunnea | reverse complement strand
CTTATTCATCTCGAAAATATTATATGATCCTATGCTGTCGAAAATGAGTCTATAAACCATAAGAAATCATCCCTATTATCATTTTTTAGTGTGAGCATTGTACAATAACACAGCCTTTTAAATAAAAAAATAAAAGAAAACTAAAGTATTTAGATTTTTTCATAGATATAAGGGGCATATAGATTTTTTGAATGTTCTTACTTTTTTAAATACATTACAATCTTATTCTTCTTTGTATTATACGAAATCGAATTACCACTCGTTTTAGATGTAATCATGCTTTATTTGGTTTCTTATACATATATTTCTGTACCATGTGAAGAAAAATAATTTTCTAAACCAAAATAAAAAACATTGTGCAAAAAAGGTTCTTCAAAATGTATTATATAAGAGGCTTAAAGTTAAACTATTAATAAATAATGAAAAATTTTTAATTTTTTTTGCTGTATATACGATCAATAAAAAATTTATTTGGAAATTCAAATTTATATAGATTAAAATCGTTTTTTATCCAATTACCGAAAGTAATGAAGAAATATGTATTTTTATTATATTTTAGCAGATTTTTTATTTATCAAAAAATACATTTCCAGGGATTTCCAGTTTTTTATTTACCACAAATTTACTATTTTTGGAAAATTTCTAAAAAAGTAATGAATATTAACAGAATTCTTATATATATATAAATAAAATGTAATTTATTATTACAACGAAATTTGTAACGCAATTGAAAACAATATCATCACATTTAATTGAATCTATTTTGAGCTTATTACATATAATTATATTTTTTTATAAATAATAACAAATTTTTGAATCTAATAAAATACATACACAATTATTATAATCATTATTCAAATAAACTGGCATCTGAGATGTCATTACATACAATGCAAGTCAAAAATTATCCCATATGCTACAACATAGGCCTTTATGGTGAATAATATCATAAAAAGGGCAGCGAAAACCAGATGCCACGAATCTGATCGAGGTATATATACAAACTTTGGGATTAGAAAAAAATCTTGAATATAGAGGCATCAAAATGACGTGGGTTAATGAAGAAGAGAAGATTTCCTAAAATACAAATACATTTTTTTTCGCAGAGAATAAAACAAGCTGTTTGCGTTAACAAAAACTAAAATTAACCTTTTAAATTTAGCCCATATTAAAAAAAAATAATTTGTTAAATAGTATACTATTCGTGATTTTTATAAATACGACCAGTTGAAAACAAAGATAATTTCTTTTAAAACAAACTTTAAAAATTATAAAAAAAATATCGCTAAAATCAGCTTGAAAACACTTTATCTATCAAATACAAAAAAATCTTGTTTTATTCAAATAAATTTTATTTTTCACATTTTTCAACAGCATGTATTCATTATTTTTTGATGTGACTTTGATTTTATTATATGATCATAAAATTTTCGGTTAATTATAGTCAGATTAATAATAAAAGAAAGTTTAATAGAAGGATATATAAATCAGATAAATCAATTAGATATTTTTTTAAAAAATTGATGTTAAATTTAAAATTTTTTTTAAGATTTGAGATATAGTCAACATTACCAGAAAAAAATTTGGCATCTTCTTATCAAGTTAAAAAAAACAGCAACAACTTTAGAATCAACGCATTTTACAATACGAAAATTTACCTACCCAAGCTTCATATGCATTTCATCAATTCACCGGTGAGAGGTCTTCAATCTCTGGGCAATGTCATCTTTAAGCATTAGGTAGGGATTTCGTAAATTAAACCCTTATGTTTTAACCACGACAAGATTTATAGTTGTTTATTCATTACGAAATCTTTTTATACTCTTGTCGTTCATTCTTGAAGGATTAGATTTTGCAGAATACAAATATTTGTGATAAAGATTTTTTAGAACCCAACTGACTTATATTGCTATTACATAGAAATTACAAGTAGATAATAATTTTCAAAATATATTAAAAACACAAGATTATAATATCTGATTTAATATATGTAATTTTATGATCGTATTAAGTTTATAAACATATTCAGTATTTAGGAAAATCTAATTAAAAAAGGTGACTAGAATTTAAATTTAATTATAATGCAATTGTATTTTATAAATGTTTATATAAAATGGTATGAAAATTATCTAAAACAATAAATCAAACTGTCTTTTTTATTATAAAAAAATTATAGGTCATAGTTTATCTTAAATAATCTAAATATATTCAGAGGATAAAAGATCAAAAAACATACGAAATGAATTTTATCACCAAAAATTTGGACGAAATAAATTATTGTATAATCCTCAAAAATAAGAAAAACTTAAATTCTGCAGCCAATTATAGAAAATCAAGAGGTGCTAAGCTAAAAAGATGATAAAAGACAAATATTGGCTACGTTTAATATTTCAATCAGGCAGATAGTAACTTTCATACCATATAAGTGTATTCCAAGCCTCAAATAAAGTAATTCTTTTTATTAAAAATACTTTAAAATTCATTAAAACAATACTTTCATATTTAAAACAGACATTATTTAGCAATTTTAGATGATAAAAACCAAAAAAAAACATTATCCGTATATCTATGCTCCGAAATAACCTAGATGATATTTAGTTGGCCATTCAAACATAGTTAGTATAATTTGGTTGATCATCTTTATCAATGAATTATTTATAATAATTTAGGCTCAAAGATGTTTTCTGGCGATACGAACGCATTACTTTTGAGTGTTATATATTCAACAAATAAAGTTCAGTTTCTGACCAAATCATGTGCATACGTAATTCAAGCTATAGAAAAACATAAACTTCTAATCCGTTTTCACATTTAAATAAAGTGGGATGACAGATAATATTTAAACATCGACAATAATCTTATATTCGATTGATTAGAACAAGACCACCAGGTTAATCGAAGAAGATCTAATGAATATGTACATATCCCTGCATAACTGTCTTCAAAAAACATGAAAATAACTTAATCGCATAACTTTTAGTATTCAGGTTCAATGAATGCCATCGTTGATGCTACGGAATATCACAAGAATTTACAGTCATGATATGTTTCACAGAACTATATACCTCCTCATAAAGAGAAAATAAGAATTTTATGAATACTCTAGAGATTTTTAATCCAAGGATATACTTATTTAAAAAAACTAACCATTAAAATCATCAAATACTAAAATGTTTTTATTGAGCTAAGCTCTTTAACTGTAACAAAAATTTAGAAAAAAATATATAAAATCTTTTTAATAATTATTTCATTTGAAATAGTATTATACAAAAAGAAGAAAACATGGATCAGCATTTTTTTTAGAAATGTATAAATAATAGCATCATATTATTAGAACATTGTGGATATTTATAAAATCTTTTCTTATTATTCAAATGGGATGATTATGCCATTATATCATAATAGTTCATATATATTACTTATTTAGATAAAAGAAATTAAATATCCTTTTTTTTAGCGAAAAATAAGCATGTGATGTCTACATAAGCCATACAAAATAAGACATTACGGTGTGAGAATATTATACGTTCAACTCAAATAATTATACTACCTTTTATGATTCCTTATATTATAAAGTCTTATATTTCTTATTAAACTTTTATCGATTGGTATTCCCACATGCCTTTACGCCATATTAAAAGATTGAATTAATATTTCCTTAATAAAGATTTGTAGACTTTGCAACATACATGTGACATAACTTCTTGAATTTTAGAACAGAAGTTTCATCACTAAATATTTAACACATCAACATGTTTATTTTCCGTCACAAACAAATTATTCTTATATCAATAGAGTATTTAAATTTTAATGCTTGCTATAGATCTTTTCAAATGTAAAACTGTCTGTTTTAGATATTATAAAAATCTGTATCTGAACTGATACGGGTTTCCATGTATGATCATGTTATTCTCGCCATATTATTTTTAATTTTGTTATTTAAAAGCTCCATCTTTGGATTTAAATTTATATATGAAGATACTAAATATAAAGTATTAAATTATAGATGTATATTATTATAGTTAAAATGGTTTTATCATAGGTTATAGCTAAAAATCAAGACTAAAAAAATAAATTAACAAAGTCATACGCCTTGATTTTATAAAGAACGAAGAGAGCAATAATTAAGAAATCATATTTTGTTGGTAAATATCAGTAGAGTGCTTGCTCTTACGGTTTTTTATCTGTAGTATAAATGCTATTTTCATAAAAGTCAATTTTCAAGATTCTTATAAATCAATCCGATTGCGCCTTGAGCATATACCGGGTCTTGTTGGCAAAAATAATGACGATCTATAACAAAAAAAACACAACGCTCATAACTTTTGATAAAATAGTAGCTAAAAAATGATATTAAGGCAGACTGAAGCAGCGGCAGGTCTAGATGAAAATTTCATTTTTGAAACTTCAAAAAAAAAATTAAAAAATTTTATTTTGAACCACATCAAAATTTTGACATCGAAAAATCTAAAAATGTATTCTGCAGTTAGATATCATTAGATTTCTTTGTTTACAAGATCTAAGTAAGTAATATCTTACAAGTAAAATAGTAAGTCATTGAATAGCTGAATTTTCGTATAAAGAATAGCCAGTATCAAAATCATAGATATAAAACAAATCCTAAAATATTACAAAGCTACCAGTTGACTTAAGATAACCCCATCAAAAAAGAGAATATTGACTTTAAAAATTATATACATGCATCAATCAAAATACTAAAAACTGCCATTAAAAAACTTAATTTGTGATTTGTATAGTACAAAAATTACCTTTACAAAAAAAATTTTATTTACAGCGTTATATTAAGCGACTTTATCTCAAAATCTTACACCAAAAATTCTTTACTATAAGTCAAAAAGCATAAAAAAATTATACAAAAATACGTATAAAAAGAAGACAAAAAGATCGATAAAATATTGATGAAAAGTTCAGCAGGCAAAAAGTATCTTTAATCGCAAGAAAGATAATTTCATTTCAAATCTAAATATAGTAAAACACAATAAACGCAGATAAGAAATAAATTTCTGGATTTTGGTCGAATAAGTATGAATAAAAAAAATTCAATAAAGTTATTTACTAAGTATTCATTTTATAAATTGTAAGCATAATTACTTGTTTTTAAGTTGCGTTCCGAAAAAATTCATAAAATATTTTGACTATTGGACTAATCGGATAACTCCATGACCTGATAGGATCTATAAATTTTATATAAAGAAAATGATATTTTGCACTAATATGCTACGTTAATATTGCAGGTAAAAATTGAGCGAACAAACGGAAATAAATTTTTTATAAAGGAAAAATAAACAACATTTATAATAACCTGTAGTAATTGGATATTAAATTTTTGCCGTTAACCTGAATGAAATTTCTTTATAAAATATAAACTTTAATAATGAATTTATTATAGTAGTCAGAAGTGGAAAGGCATAATCTTTCGTTTGAAAATCAATAGTACCCCATATCTTGTAAATCATCACTAGAAAGCTACTGAAAACGGCAATAAAAACGAAACTTAGCAAAAAACCGATCTTCATATATATGATGTAGTTTGAACTGCTTTTTGTTATTCATTTGTATTTATTGACGTAGATGGCAAAACTCGATCATAAATAGTGTGTATACAGCCTTATAAGAGTGATAACGAAAAATGGAAATTATTATTCTGCAGCAAAGAATGCATGTGTGTAAATGGGCGGCGCAATAAGTAGTACATGCGCATTCATATTTATTTGATGTGTGTATGGAACCATTGTTAAATGTGCTAAACGTTTAATTCAATTGAAAAATAACTAATAGGTAAATTTTTAATAACAAATAATATCTTATTTCTATTGATCTGAAGCTTAGGACCAAAGATCCGAAAAACAAAAAAAAACAATGCATCATAGGGATTACATAGAATAGAAAAAAATAAAATTCGGTCAGCGCCAAATAATTATATATTGTGTTCAATATTTGGATTTTATTTTTGGTAACTGGGATCTTAGTACCTCATTTACATTAAGCTTAGAATAACAGTGTAAAAAGATACAACATTTGGTATATCTTATCAAAAATATAACAAGAATTCTGAATAAAGTTAAAACAAACGTATACAGCTAAAAAACTTTAAAAAATTTGAAAACACGCAAAATACCAATAAAAACTGCTTTATAGGCATTTTTAAACATGAAACAAAGACTTTGCTACAAAATTAATCTTTTTTTTCACAAGAGAATAATATATAAGCTTACAGCCAGCAAAAAACAAAAGTAGTATTTTAAAAAAAATGATAAATTAAAATAAGACAAAAGTGGGTAAAACTTTTTACACAGAAAACACTCTTTTGGCTTGAAAAGACACTTGCCAAGAATAAAAGATCATCAAAAATCATAGCACTCGTTTACATTAAGTAAGATGTAAAAAAAAGATTATTGTATACATGTATTTGATTCCAAACCTGCAATTGGATATTCTATCTATATAAAAATTAAGTCGTAGCAGAAAAAAAGTTTAATGTAAATAAAATAAGATATAAAACAGCATGAAAAATCTTTCGGAATCAATACCATCATAATGATCACAATTGGCACCTGAAAAAGCTAGATGTTCTTCGTGTAGAGATGTTCAAAAAACGAGCAAGATTATGTTTCATTCAAGATATAAACTATATAATAGAGATTAGTCAAAATATAAAAACTATGGTATAACATAAAAAATGAAAAACGAGCAACCATTGGAAAGGATTACAGGTTCAAAACTATACACGACAAAATATATAATTTATAAGATACATAAACTTTACGTTCCATAAAAAACCAGTAAAAATCATAGAAAAAAAAAATATACTGATAAAGAAGATATACGAATGAATTATCTCAAGAAAGTCGATAATACTAAACATGGATAAAGATAGTCCTATAATTAAAAGGGCATTTTTTTGATGATTAGAAACAAAATTGTGTACTTTAAAATAAACAGAATAACGATTACTGATAAAAATATGAATTTATTAATTTTAAAGCTAAAAAAACTCGAATAATTAGACAAAGTACTCCTTAATTTACAAGTGGTAAACTCGAATAATATCAAACGTTTTTGCTTTTGTATTGGATGGTTACAGATTTTCTAAGTCGTATATGAAAAGTTTGGAATTTTCGCTTACGCAGAAAGAGCCTCAAAAACAATAAAATCGTGGAATATATTTAATTAATAGGACTTCAGAGATTATGTATCAATTCAAAAATAAAAAATGCTGATGTAGCTGAAAAATGAGTAAAATATATTATATAGAGCAATCTAAAGTTTTTCCTGAACAACGATAAAAATACATAATCCAAAATGACTATAGATTGAGATCACATATATATCACATTAAAATTTTTACTTTTTGTTTCTCCGAACTTATACTTTGTGAACAAAAGTTCTCGAAAAAGCCAATATGATCTCAATACCAGCGCGAAAATGTTTGCCCGAAAAATCACTTGAATTTTTTTACTGTACTCGTATGATAGCTATATGGTCTAAGGTCCATAAAAAAAACGAAACAACTTTTGCTAAATTAAAGATTTGTAATGAGCTTTAAAAACCATAAATAAAATGCGATGAAAGTTGATATGTTTATTGCTTTGATATAAGATAAATTTCGTTCATACTCTGAAAGGGAATCTAACCTCTTATTAAATACAGCATCCTAAAAAAATTCTTACAATGGTATTTTTACCGCGTGAATTATACAAATAGAGAATTTTAGCAGTTTTGAAATGTCGAAATAAGAATAATTTCAATTTTTTATTGGTAAAAAGTTTCTTATAAGTATGTTTATTCTCAATATCATAGACACATATGAATATTTATAAGGGACAAATGGTAATAATTGTAGTTTGTTTTTTATAATACTAGAAATAAATTTATCAAATGTTTAATGATTTAAAAACAAAGAACACACCATTATGAATGTTTTATATTCTTATCGCGAGAAAAAATTAAATTATAGTAACTTTTATCCTATTATCGTACATAAATACGTATCTAAATAAAATATAACAATGAATAGTATGTTAGTCAAAACTATTATAATAAAATTTTTGTTATGCAATCTAAATCGTAGAAAAATAAAAAAAATTGTTAATCAATTATATCATTGCCTTAATATATAGCTTTTTTACAGCAAATTTTATATTTCGACTACGTTCAAATACGATTTTGTGTTTTTGCATAGTGTAATGTAATTTTTTTTACATATTTCAGCTTATATAAATTTGATAATTATGTTGTGGCATATAACCATATTTAAACATTCGTATATAAAATAGAAAATAAAACCAAATCTTCTTAGATGCCGAATGGTTTAGTAATTTTTTTTCTTTTCACTTTAAAAGTAGTTATATGATGTTATTATCATATAAATCTGGATTTTGGGGTTCAATGTAACAAAGTGATTTAGGGAATATTTAATTCATAAAAAAACAATTGTATAACTATATCTATATTTTTTTGCGTAGATTTACATATTCCTGATCTCTTATGTATATTTAAAATCAAATATGAGTTAAAATCGAAGAGAAATATATTTTTGGAAGAAACCATAGATCAATTAAATTAATTAATACAAGGAAAAAATATAAAAAACCATATTTCTTATAATTAAATTAATAGGATGTGGAAAAATTTTTGATCCCTGATATAATAAAGCATATCTAATTGATAAAAAATATTCCGTAAATATTTACCCATCATATATTACAGAATCATTCTTTTTGAAGTTTTTACTTCTAAATTTATAATATTATGAACCTCTGTTAATAAAGTCATTTTGTTTAAGAAACGCGATAACGTAATTGTATTTAGTGAAAAAGATAATGAAAGACGGGATATATAATTGTAGAATAAAACCTTGTTATACGTCAATACAAAATGAGGTAAACATAAATTTATGCGTGCAGCTATTACATATAAAAATTATAATTAGGCTTGTAGAATATTTTTTTGTAAACCTTTATTTTTCCACTGCAAAAGTAGTTTTATAGATCCGTCAATCATAGAACACATTTTATAACGTTTATGAAACATAAAATATATTTTCTATACAATATAAAACTATAATAATTTTTTTTATAGCTAGTTTTTTGAATAATAGCGGATTCGATTTATGGATATTATTTTTATATATGATTTTATTTCTGTGCAAATTGACACATAGAATAGTTTAAAGATTTTTAACTATAAAATACGTAATAAATAGCAACAATCAATCTCATATTAGATTTGGAAATTAATTTTTGGTAAGAAATATATAAATTTCATTCAGATGTAATTCAAATGATCCTTTTAGATTATTTGCAACTTAGCAAAATTATCAAAAATTCTATAAAATTATTTATATAAACATCAGAAAAAAAATATTGTTTTTCTTCCCATTGAATAAAATTTTACTGATTGTTTCGTTATAATTTAAGTATTTATATTGATTGCTGAATCATCACTTTTTTATCACATATTGTTTTTTTTGTGAATTTTAAGTAAAGAATCTATAAAAGTTGTTTATTTAATAATAAATTTAAGGATTTGTGTTAGAAAGCGTTTTTTTTGAAATCTAATTTATTTACTGTTATTCATTATATTGCCATGTTTTGTCTGTTATGTGATTTTAGGGCGTGTTTTTCTCAAATGTTCTCAACTCTGGTTTTACAAACTAAATTTTATTCTTTAACCTTGTTTAGCGAAAAAATCATGTTGCTTTCTTTCAATTATAAATAAAAAGACGATAAAAGTCTATTGGGAACATTGAAAATCTCTTGATACCTATTTTGACACATTTAACTGTTCTATTTACATCATTAGCACTTCTCCTCCTAAATTAGATGAGTTTAAATGTACACCGTTTATCAGATAAAAATGTAATTGATTTAGTGTAAAGATTTATATACTTATACTATTCTAAGATGTGGTCATAATTTTTCGAAATTACATAGTTCTCATTAAAGTGACAAAAAATATACCTATTAGTGTTATGGAATTATCTTATCTGCGTACTTTTTTAGAGTGTATATGCATGTTTTTAGCTTACTTTTTTTATTCTATGTATCATATCTATGCAAAATTTACATTTTGATTTTATTATGTTATGTCGAAAATTTTCATTAAAGATATAATTTTTAATTAAAAATTAGAGAAATTTTTGTGCTTCGATATGTTTTATATATATTTCTCTGTATTTATGCACATATATAGTCAGTAAAACTGATTACAAAACATAGTCATACATAAACCGTTTTTTCTTTTACACCTTTACATAAGTTTTAAAAACTATCAATATTTAACAGGCTAAAATTAGAGCTCATATAAGTAGAAAGTAAAATATTTATATTATAAATTCATGGATGTAGTTTAGCAAACAAAAAAAAATACTAAAATGTAAAAAATACTCTAAAAAAATACATATTTTTGAAAATATTTTTATCTAATTGTTTTCTATATATATAAAGTAATAAAAAAATATGGTAAATTACTTTTTGACATTATATGAGATGCATAAAAAATACACCGACGAACTTTTATAACCATTCCGATGAGAACTTATAATGGACAGAAAATAAAAAAAGAAGTTGCAACCGATATTTTAATTGTTTTTATATTAGGATTAATTGAAACACTTCTTCTTTTTTATTTGTCATAAATTAAATTTCTTTTTATTAAGTTTCAATGAAATGAACATATGTATAAATTATATTATCAATAAATAAATTTCATGATTTCATTTAAATGTTTAAATGGTAAAATCGCATATGCAAAAAATCATATAAAAGTAAAATGTATAGAAACTCTATAGCTATTGCAATTATTTGCACATAATACAACGATCGTAAATTTTTAATCGAAAATACATCTAATGAGTTTGCATGCAAAACATACTTAATGCAAAATAAAAAATACAAGTATATTTTTTTTTGAAAAAATCAATTTTATATTATAAAATCATAAATGTTTTCTAATAGTAAATCTATTAAGTATATGTTCAAATGCTCTATACTAATTTACATATATGTTTTTAAGAGATTTTTCACGTAAAATTATATCAGAGAATGTGCCTATATTTTGAAAACGTGTTAAGATCTACAAAAAAATATGAAAAAAATTCTCAAATATCTAAAATAAAACAGAAAATAACTTTTTTATATGGATTTCCATATGAAACAGGAGAACAGTATAAGCTCACTCACGAAACTCGTAAAAATTTTACATGATTATTATTACCTATTACCAATAATTGAGAAAAAAACATTTATAAAGTATATACTGTATTTACTAGCAATGATTTACCAATGTGAACTAATATAAATAATGAGCATTAAACGCCTTTTGCCATATAAAATGTTACTAGACGCAAATTAGAAAAATTCAACTAAAAATTGTCTTATAGGATAATATTAATATTTTTGCAAATGAAAATACCAAATATTCGATAAAAGAAAGCTTCTTCTATCTAAAAGCTGCAGTGTAGTTCTTTTATTTAAATAAATTATTGAAAATTTTTCTTATAAATACTTTTCAGTAAGATTTCTATTTTACAAATAATTTTTATGTTTTTCAAGTGTATCTTAAGGGTTGAATATATTAATTTTAAAATCATTAAATCTACTTGTATTTTTGTAATGAGTTAAAATTGTTTTATGATTCTTATTAATCTGCCAATATAAATTCTAAATTGAATTAAATCTACAATATGTAAATATTCTAAAAAAATTATGTACTTGATCAAAGAAAAATACGATCAAATCAAAATAATAAGCAATAAACTAAATTAGGATATCTATGAAAGCTAAAAGCACTATCGTTTTAAAAAATTACGGAACGTAAACTACTTGTGTCAAACAAATACAACCCCATAAAATATGTACCCCTTAAAATTAATAAAATCAGTCCTTATATCACTATAAAATAATATAAATATGAGAATATAATGTAAAAAAATTTGTCTCCTTTTGGATTATTCTTTTAGATAAAAAAAAATACAAAATATTCAAAAGCTATTAGGCTTTAGTTGCAATAAAAGAAAAAACTAGAATTTAGCCTTAAATTTTGTTTCTCGTAGACTACGTTAAAAAGTATACTATTAACTAGAAATACACAAACTTTCTTTTTAAAACAAATTAGACAAGCTCAAGATTACATGATGATTTAATTTAATCGAGCATAAACAATATATACTAAAAAGAGTTCAAGATGTTTTTACAATATAATAATCATCCTTTTTTATTTTAAGCATAGAATCACATAGCATAATAAATTTTACTTCTTCGTTAACTTGGTCATAATTGTATATACTTAGAATAAATTTAGAAAAAGCCATGAAAATGTTAATTTACCGAATACATTTATTTTTTGGTCCACATTTTTTGTTATATATAGGAGTAGAAAAAATCCAGTAACTAAATGAACACTTCGTTATAACACGAACTCTCATATAACAATGAAAAACTCATTTTGCTTTTTATATAAATTATTTCGTTATGTTTTTCTCGTGAAATACCCCCGTAAATATATAATATTTAATGCATGAATTTTTTAAGTTCTACTATAATAATTTGATATATAAAAAATTAGAAAATATGTTTTTATATCAATAATTTTTTTTTCATTTGGCTTTAGCAATGCTTATAAAAACCCGGTACCCACGATATGGTATTTATATAATCAACATCAAATACAGGCTTTTAAAGTGCTCAATAATTTTTACAAAAATCATAGATATGAAATGTACAACTAAAAGATTTCGATTTGTATTAGAATAGTTTTAATACGTTTAATAAATTACTTTACTATCAAATGATTGTTCACTTTAATTTGGATTTTCTTGATTTTAAAAATTGCATCGTTTTTTAAATTCGAGTTTTATAACTAATAAATAAATGGAACTATATACTTTTATAAATGATAAAACGCACAAAAAAATATTTTGAGGCAGCCTGAATGATATTATTCAAATTATCTTTATATATAACTGTAAATGTACCTAGATTTATAAGTTTATTTAATATTTCTGCCTAGTTATGCCCTGATAAACCGTAATATTTAATCAAAAAATTATTAATAAATTTAAATTTATTGAAAAATTTCTTATAATATCAGAATTTCATGTTTAAGTAAATATAATGTGTATACTATCATGAAATGCCATTATCTTTATCCAAGAAAAATCTTATGTTGAAAAGGTTTATTATGACTTTTAACGAGCCTTCTTACAACATATTTCAATATCATCTTAAATTATTTATTTTTCAGACTACTTGTTCTTTAAAGATACAATATACAGTAACCTAACGTTATTCTAGATGCTATTGTTTGTACGTCGGCTTCAGCTTTATATTTTTTTATGTTGATGCTTTGAATTTGTGTCGTTTTATTTTTGATTAGTTTTATGTAAAACATAAAATCTTGTTGATTGCTTATGTTCATTGTACTTCTTTTTATCTTATTAATTCATCCTAAAATCACAAGTTCAAAAGCTTTTCAGCATTAAATTTATTTATAATATGTAAAACGTAAATTAATTACTTATTATGCGTAATTAACACCCTTAATAAATATTTTGTGGTAAACTAATTGTTGTTTATACATATAAAACGACGATTTTTTTACCAATCATTTTCATATTTTGTAATATATAGCATAAAAGAATTATATAACGAATACACTTTCTATAAATAAAATAGGTTTGATCTTCTATGCTATTGTAATTTATAGTTTATATTTTATAAAGATATCTTTGAGCTATAGTTTTCAAAGGGAACTTGTACTTAAGTTAATTAATGTATACTTTTTCAAATATATTAATCAAAATTACACTTAAGCATGATAAATTCCTGCAAAATGATGACTTTCTATCTATACGATTGTTATCCTGGGGTGTGTATATATTGAAATACCCATCATTATAGATATATTTTTACATTTAGTTCCTTTTATTGGTCCCATGAGTTATACATGGTAACACATATTCGATAGCTTAAGCTACTGATTGATCTCAAAACTTGTTTCTAGATCTTATATAAAGAGTTTTCAAGAAAATCCCTGTGATTTAGAAAACAAAATAATAGACAAGATTTACGGTTAAATATTAGTATTTAAAACTGACAGCACATTACTGGTTATATAAATCATGTATTTTCTCCATTATTTTAACCTATTGGCATGAATATATTATACATCAATTTTAAGATATTCAATACGTTTTATTTCGAGCCGAACATATATTTTTGGATAGAAATTACTCTACGTCACAGTATGTATTATATAAACATAACATATTCATTTCAAACTTAATATTAAAAATTTATAATTCACGGGATTTTCATATAATATTTTCTATTGTGAATTCAATACTTTCGATAATAACGGTAAAATCTTATTCTTTTGTTCATATTTTTTATAAAATATTTGGCATATAATAATAACATCTTATTGATGTTTTTTTATAAAAATGAAATTTATAAATATGTATAATACTTGTAAATTAAGAAGCAAAAAAAATTATAAATATTATTAGACCATGATTGAAGCAAATTAAACTTTATTTTAATATGTACGTAAATTTATAAAAAAATTATACCATCATACTGGAATCTAGGAATCTGGCACTTTACTGTTAAAATACGTTCGATCACTGGATATATTTTTTTTTACCAGAAGACAGTAAAATAAATAAGAGCTTATGCTTCTATGTTGTGTATACTGAAGATAAAAATGATGATGTATATAAAAGATTAATTTATAGGATAGTTTTTTTGTAATATGATTTTAGTGTATATGTAATCATTTGTGAATGGTTTATAATGAAACCAAATTATGATTCCTTAATCATAATCTATAATATACCGCATATATAATAATACTAGATCAATTTGTTAAAAACTTACCCTACCATACTAAGATTTGTTGTTAAAATTATCATGAGCCTAAAAAAATATCATTAAAGCATATAAAAATAAATTTGTAATAAATCTATTTTTTTCCAATCTACTAAAATACTTGCAGATATTAAGAGATATCTATAGTAAAAAAATGCATTCGTAAGCATTAACACATGATTTTACTTGTTATTATTGTATTTTTTTATATTAAATTTCAAAGAATATCTTTGATATATATGTCCATTATATGCACTTCTCTTGACTGTCATATATTACACAATTTGAAGGTACTTAATTTTGATAAAATTCCTTTGTGCCATTATTAAGAGATCTTTTACACATATTTATTTAAATTTTGAAATACTAACATCTGTAATTATTTCGCTTATTATTTTTATTTTATTTTATTTTAAAAACAGTTAATTTTTCAACGATGCATTACAAAAACTAAATATGTCGATTTGTTACTAATTTACAGTTTGTAAATCAATTTTTTTGTGTTATTGTGATTTTTTGGTTGAATACCATAAATTATATGTCTTTGTATAGATTTTTGTTTATTTATGTGTTATTTACTGTTATCAATTTAGACGTGGTCAGCCGATTGAGAATATTGCACAACTCCTTGATGCATCTTTTGACATCTTTGCCTAACTTATCTTCAACAACTGCTATGCTTCTCATCAATTTGATACGTTCAAGGGTCTTGCGGAGTATGAGAGCTTGCATATATGCTTCTTTTCGGGCGGGATTTTAAACGTTAATTTTAATACAATATTTTTTATAAATAATTTCAACCTATAACAGAAAATATGAAAATAAATATGATTGGTATTGGGCATTCATAGAAATATAAGAATGATTATTTTAATCCAATCTGCGTATCATAGTATATAAATAATTCAAGTGTCCATAACATTAGAGATGTATGTACAGAATGATGGTTTAAATAAATGAAATTCTAGCCTACGCGATTATACAAATTTGTAATTTTATAAGATACTATAATCTTGAGTTCATGCTATTATTTATTGTTATTTATGAATTTTAGCAATATTTCAAATAAATACCGTTTTTTTATGAGAGCACATATTATCGTTATTTCCGATTAATTATGAATACACATACACATTTTTAATAAAAAAATTTTTTTAACACAGCTTTTTTTGTATATTATAGTTGGAAGCGGAAAGTTATTATAAAATTAAAGCTTTTACTTTAAAGAATATGTGATAAAAAAAGATAATGTACAATGCATAAATAATTCTGAAAACGCATTTTATAACATTAAATATAATATATAAACATATGATAATTCACTAAATATTTTTTGATCACATGATGTTTGCATAAATGGGATAGCCATTATATACATTCTATGTAAAATAGAAGATGTGGCTTGGATAAGAAGTAAAAATATATGTATATCAAAAAAAACAATATAATTTATAATTTTGAATGGAAGTATAAAAAGAAGCACCGAATAAATATTTATGGAATATAATAACATATCTCTATCTAAATTTCTTACAGAAAACTATGATATTTAAAATTTATATTTTTTATAGAATCAATATTAGTTTTGTTAACCAGTAATTGAAATATCTATAAACATTAGAATTTTATAAATCGAAACAACAAATTAAAATTGCATTTATGACCTAACTTTTTTTCTATTATAATTTTTAGTGTATATGATATAAGATATTATATTGATTCTATTTTTATTTTAATGTATAATTTAGAAGTAAACATGAAAAATAACTGTTTTTTTCTTCTGGATAAAATCTATAATTTTTTAAATTATCTATCATTATTTCACAAAAAAAGATATTCAACTATGTACTTTTAATAGATTATACATTTTTTACATTTAATAAGATGGAGTAAAATCCAAACGCTATGAAATAGGTACATCGCTTAATAAAATATGTATCATTAAGCTGTAATAACCTTCGAAAAAATTAAAAAAAAATTGTTGCCACGCTTCCTAAATATAATGTATAATTAGATATTAATTTACATAAAATGTTGCAAAAATTCTTCAAGAACTTCAAGACTTTTATTTAGTTTTGATTTGTTCATATTATCATATTGAATGACTTTAATATAGCATACGTGCTAAAAATATGAAGAATTTTTGCTTGTTTATTATATGATATCACCTCTATAATTCATACTAAAATATTAGATTACAAGTTTAATAGACCAGCAATATCCAAAAAATATTACATGTATTGATCTTTGTATAACTAAACGTTTAAATCCAGTAAAAATTTCACATTGATTCATATCTTTTAATTATTTGTTAAGTATATTCTTTTTATGATTACATCCACGGAGACGTTGAAAGCCCATTAATAATATTGCACAGCTACTAAATGCTTCAAATGCCCACTTTCCTTGATCTTTATTGACAAACATCTCGTCTTCTGCCAAAATATATAGATTCAAGTGTCTTGACAAGTACAAATTTTTATAGATATGATGGATTAAAATATGATTTATAACATTTAAATAAAATCCAAATAAATTTTACATGATGCATGGTATATCAAGATAAAAGAGTCATCCGAATAAATTATTAGACCATTTAATTACTTGAATAACCGAATGAAGGGGGCTAAATGTGCCTTTCTGTTCTATGAAAAGCGCATAAAAATTCATTTTATTGCCTTTCTTAATATAAAAACTAATCTTTTAGCTATAGTTTTCTTCACTTCAATGATTTTAATTTAAAATGAAGCTATATATTATTACTGCAATTAATATATGTTTTGTATTAAATTTGTGTGCTCTAACAATGTTAATTATTTTTAGATATAAATACGTTTTCATGTTACGCCCGACTTGTTATCAATATTTTCGCATAACAAAGGTTTGTTAAAAGAAAACATAACTGTTTGAATATACATTGGCTTATAAATAATGAAAATATTGATGGGTTATTATATTTTTTATGTGATTTATTTTTATGTTTATATCTGTTTTTAAGATGTGTATATATTATAATTTTGCTCCGTTTATTTTAAATACTTTTCACTTTTATTATTTTTAATTATTAGATTCGATATTTATATTTGATTTGCTACAAATCTACCAGAATATGAATCATATGCTTATTTTATATTAAATATAAATTGACCATAGATATTTTACCAATGATCTCAAAATTAGGAGGAATAAAGATAATAGAAGAGAAAACTATCCACGTAATAATTAGCCAAATTTCACATAACGTTCATTATAATTGTAAATCAAAGATTCAATGCCTCGTTTGCTCATACTATCTCACGAGAAATGTATCGCGTCATGTTTAACAGAAGATAGGAATTACAAATAGATTTATGTGATATACATCTGTATCTTCTAAATATTCCTAAAAATACCGTAAATTTACTCAAGAAATTTCTTTGTTATAAAAATCTTGTTTAGATTTACAAAGCAAGCATTAGCAATTTAAATAATATGCATCAAATTTTTGAAGATAATGATTGGTATATAGAGAAGACTCATATATTTTAATAGAAATATAAGCAAGAATTCCGAGTATAGAAATAAAAAAAAACTTATTTGGTAATCCTGGGAAATCCATAAAAAAACATTATATTAAAATATTTAACGATAAAAATATATCGTTATATTACCCTATAAAATCATCCTATCTGTTAAAATATTACACAAAATGGATTGGCTGTCATAAAGTTTATGGATTAAATTGCATTTATATATACTTGTGCGTTATTGCTAGAGTATCACAAGTTCTTTAGAAAATTATTTATGTTAGGTAGCAAAAGCCGATACATATTAAAAACTCCAAAAATTGCATTTCAAAAAAACAGCATGAAGAAGATACATGATAAATGATATCAAATAATTTTTATAACGCTGACTGTAAGATCCAAGATAAAAAAACGTGTCATGCTGGCTGAATAAGCAGAGTTCAGGCTGTTGAAAAACTAATAAAGGTTTATTTTACCATCAAATATACGTAAAATTTTATGGTTCTAAGGTAAACATCTTTGCATTCTACAACACCGCAAATAAAACACAATTAGAATAAAAGCAGAAAGAACAGATTATCAAAATTCTGCCCGAATTTGTTTCAGTTAGAATAAAAAAAAAGGCAAGCAGAAATATCAGAACTAATCATGCTCTAATTAATGTGTTTACAAATATATCATCAAAAAACAAAGATCTTCGATATGCTGAAAAATTTACAAAGCCTTAAGACACCCGTTATACTGCACATTGGATTTTTTTATCTACAATAACTATATATTTAATGATTATTTTTATTAGGCTATATGCATCGGAATAAAAACTATGTGTAATTATGCCGGTCAATTCTGGCATAACTAATTCTATTTTCAAGAAAGTTAAAATTCAGTCTAATTCATGTGCAATAACCTATAAAAAAAAGTCAATGAGCTTATATTTATCCTACAATTTATCGACGATCTAGTGTGTCTTTTTATTCTTTTCTTATTTTAATCATTAAAAAGGTGTAAAATCGCTGCGTAAAGAGACATGATCACATTGAGTTGAAACTGAATACCGCACATCAAATTCTTAGAATAAAAAAAATGCATTAAATGGGCATTATTTGTTTTTTTGGTGATAAGAATTGCTTTTTTGCAAAGTCCTATCAAATAAAAATTATGGCTGCTATATACAGTAAATCAAAATATTCTTACACGATCTGTGTATTTTAAAGGTTCTGTTAATTTTACATACAACCTCTGATAAATATAATGAATAAATCAAAAGATAATTAGAAAGCTCTGCTCATAAATTAATAGGTTAGTAATCTGAAGGTGGATGATTTATGTCGTAAATGACAATACACGACTTTAATGTAACTCAATTGATATTATTAAAAATAATATAACGAAAACGCTTGCTATAATTTTAGATCAAATAACATCGATTAAATGCGACGAATGACAAAAGAATAATCACCGAGACTATATGCTATACATTTCAGTTTCTAATTTACAAGTACAGCACAAGAATTATATCTTTCGTAATAATTTTTTTGTTGTCATAATAAATCACATAACTTCTCTTGTAACTAAAAAAACATGCTTGAAAAAATGTAGATATATCCAAAGTGGACATGTTATAGAAAATCGCTAATTACATCAAAAGGAGATGATTTTGTGGTTAGAAACAAATGAAGAATATTCAAAACAAGATATTACGTCCTTTCTTAAAGCACATAGAAAAATTTGCATATTTTATGGTGAATTATACTTTATAATACAAGACGTGTATATAATTAAAATGCAAAAATATGAACGATTTCGCAAGTGAATTAATTTTAAAAAAGCCAAAAAAGAGGATGCTTAATGTTCTGTATATGCAAGCAAAACATAATTTTTTTTTTATTTATTTATCCAAGCATGAATTTTATTGAGTAAATTGTAATAAAAAAAATTGCATGCGGAATATGCTTGAATTTAAAATTCTTTTGGATATTTATATGCTAAAAAGTGCGTTTGAGTTATTAAAGAATGGATTTAAGAGAAAATGTATTTTATATAACTAAGAAATAAAACATATAACATTATTTTGTAACTAATGGATTTTATTGGTCATAGGATTCTAAGTGATATAAAAATAGCAAAGTGGTAAAATAAAATTTTTATACTAGTGTTTGGATGTATAGAACCGTGGATATGTGGAATTTTTGGTTTGTGAGCCCACATTCTTGTTTTTGAGATGGTCATGAAGCCACATTTAAAGATTCATTTATGTTAAAAAATATATATTACTTTAAAATATAAACAAAATATGACATTTTTAGGTGTGTTTAATTTAAAGTGCTTTTTTTATAAAAAGTTTCATATCTGACTCAAATTTACTGATTTTTAAATTATATATATTTTCGATTGAATTTCTGTCAATTGTTATCTCTGTTGATTTTTAAATTAAGCAAAATGAGATAAGATAGACGCACTAATACTTACTTAGAAATCATTAAAATATACGACTAGATTTTTGTTGAAATTTAGGATACTAAATTGCATTTTCACATTTTAATTTTGGATCTGTCTTATTGTTAAAATGAATTTATGTAAAATCATCTTCTGCTAATTCATATAGATCCAATTGAAGCCCACCAGGTGGCCGCATTATGCCTACAAAAACGGTTTATAACACAAGCTGCATGCTTGTTTCATGTTCTAGAAGGCCCTTGAAGCTTATATAGATTCAATGTTCTGGACCCAAATACTTCAGAATATATTTACCACCTCGCTACTAGCTTAATATTATGAAGGATTAGAATATTGCGTAATCGTTTGGAATTTATTTCTTAAATCTTTCTCACAGAAATAAAATCTCTTAAAAATCACAATTTTTATGAAAGACTATATATTTTTCCACATGAAAAACACATTTTAATTCTTTCCTTGTGGGACAAATTTAGCTCATTCTGTTTATGTGTAATATTACAATAAAAGGCAAGACTGCGACAAAATGATTAATCTTTCAATCGACATTCCAATCCTTTTTACTAAAAAAACGATAAAATTTGTTCCTTAAGCTCATATAATTTTATTAAAATAGGATCTTTCGATTTCATACGTATTGCGAACAATAGGCAAGATAAAAACCGCTAGTTTCTTTATGTTAAATCAGCAAATTTTCATCTGTAATTTTTTTTGCGGTTTTTCTGTCCAAATTTACGACTTATTTATCGTATAGAACTGAACTTATAAATTTTGTAGTCTCAGAACAAAGATTTTTTTGAGGCATATTCATTGCTTTTCTAACAGATTTTTTAGATTTAGCTTCCCTTTATAAAGCCATGCGATGAATTCTTCCAGTTTGATTTATTAACTGGTGCACAAATAGTATATAGACCTACCAATTTTAAAAGATTTACATCGAATATTCACATATTTCTTCTTTTCATTAATAACCATATCTCTGGTGTTCTACAATTTAATTTTCCTATGACCTAAACATTACATAACAGCAAAAGTCGTGTAATAATCCAAAAAAATCGAGAACCCTAGCAGAAAATATTTTTTTTGTCATTTAATCGATAGAAATGAACTAATTGGTATCCAAATTTTGTAAAAAATTATAAATTGCTTTCTAAGATTAACTGACGTTTCATGTTTTCTTTTGATGATATTCACTCTTGATAATGATGTGGAACTAGCTTTCGTAACTCAATCTGGAAAATTCGTATCACCGTTTTCATCATGCATTCCCAGATTAGCTCGATATCGCTATATAGTTTACCCAGTCTCCTTTTGGACAAGCTAGTTTAAAAATCGTCTCTGTAGCATTGAATTCATATATAAAAAAGTAAATGTAGCTTAACTTGCTCTTGTTTGTCTTTTTTTCAATTTAAACAGCTTCTGAAACGTGCTTCTTCTATTAGTGCATAGTTTTTATGCTCTCTATGGAAAGGAAAATATACATTCGCATTTTGATCCTTTAACGTAAGTATGAGCTACTCAAATCAAAGAGAAAATCATTTATTTTGCTGCTACGAAAAAAAGTTCACAATCAAGGTTAAAATTATCTTTTTTTCCAATTCAAGGTATTGGGGAAGTAAAATTTCATTTGAATTTTTCGTGACATGAAATTATGTGTCACAATATAAAATGAATTAGCTCATGTGACCACAAACGTTCCTCTGAAGCTATTTTTGTTCTTAAGTCAATGTTGCTCTCATTCGGCTTATTCTATGATAAAATTATAGATTAGATCATAATTATAAGTGACAGAACAGAAAAAATATCAATATTGATTTTAATATTATTTGTTCAACATCAATTTATCTATTTTTTTGATATACTTAAATTTTACTGTTATTACGGAATTGCAAGAATTATATTTAAAATTATAAAACCGTATTTTTTTATTATAATCAATCCGAAAAAACATTCACTCAATAGACATATTAGCGCGATCTTAGGGCAGCATACTTCTAAGTTTTTTATTTGCCGATTTAATGTGAATAAAGATTTATTTTGGTGTTATTAACATTATAGAAAAAACAGATAAAAGGGAATTTAAAATAATGCCATACAATAATAACAAAAAACTTAGATAAATGGCACAAAATATATGCAAAATATATACTGTATGCGTCCACCTAAACAATTTGTTTC
>NW_028233134.1:0-23214 GCF_057557595.1 Rhyacophila brunnea | reverse complement strand
CGATATAATACATTTTTGGAAGGGATAGATGAAAAATATTATAAATTCTTAATTATTAAATATTGATCATTTTTAAATGAATTTTTTTTGTTTTAATCATTCCGATCAAAAAATATTTTACATTAGATATTATTTATTGTTTAAAAATCTTATCGCAGTTTCTTTCTTATAAAAAAATTGATTAAAACACCCATGAAAACCTTTAAAAAATATTTCGAGATTGATAAATATTTTACATTAAAATTGTAGCATAAATATTGTTATGTAATTTAAACACATACTTCAATTTATTTCCCGTTGATTAGTATTTCTAAATATTGATAAATGTTTTGATTTATAATCGTTTAGTAATATTTAAATTTATTGCGTATTGCACATTGATGATTATTTATAACTATTTATAAAGACTTTAATTTTACTATATTTATCTATGGGTTAAGTTCCTTTTATTCAATTTTATATATTTGGAAGTTGTAAGCCCATTGGGAATATTGCACAACTCTTTGATATATCTTTTGACACCTTCCTCTGATCTATATTCATCATCTGCTCTTTTTCTCTCAAATGAGATGAGTTCAAGTGTATTGCAAAGTGTGAGAACTTGTATGTATGCTTCTACTTCGTCCATAATTCTCAACCACTTAACATATTTTTTTGCTTGAATTTTATATTTAAGATTTCATATCGTTTTTTATATAATTTAATTTATTGTGCATTCAATTTATATAATTGCATGTTTATATAATTTTACATTTAAATTCAATATTTTAGTATCGTTCTGCAATAATATCATATTTTTGAAATTATTGCGCATGTAAAATGATCTGACTTCACAGAATATATCATGATTTTACATTCGAATTAAAATTCAGAAGTTTTCTTGTCGTATTTTATCCATAAATAGATTCATATAATTTAATGACCGTTGTGAAAATACGACCTGCTAGCATCTGAGCTGTCATTAATATACAAGTGAAAGACAAAATTATCCCAAATATTAAAACATAGGATCGTGTGGTGACACGATATCATAAAAGATACATGAAGGAACTAACCAGATCGAGGCATATATACAAACCTTGTGATTGAGAAAAACCCTTGAATTAATAGGTCTCGAAAGGAGGAGAGGTACTGAAGAAGACTTACGAGAGGAGAAAGTAACCGAAAGTATAAATATACTGTGCGCGCAGGAAATCAAGCAAGTTGTGCTCGAGAACAAAAACTAAAATTACAACTACAAATTTAGCCCATAAATAAAAAATAATTTCATGGCCTTTGTGCTAATGTAACAAGGATATATCAATGACATAAGACATGTTATCTGGTTTTATGAATTTATAAACACACACTATTTTATTCAGATTATTTCACAAAAAAATCCAGTTCTTTTCATTTCATTAATTACAATAGAAAATTAATAATTGGATATGACTTTTGGTTTTAAAGATGAATATAAACTGGATTATACATTTGCATATAAAAAAATGTTTTTACTTTTGCCGTATAATTCAAAATATGCTCCTAATTTCTCTTAGATTAATATTTTACTTTTTTATAGGTAAATTTAAAATCTAGATTTATTTTATAAAATGCGCTGATTTAGTACCATTCTAATCAAAAAGACATTTTAGTTATTCTTATTTTTATATTTAATCTTAGAACAGTTTTTCATGCATAAAGCAACAACGAATTTGATTTTCTTTAATTATATTAGGTATTATGGCTCTTGTAGCTTTTCATATAATGATAATCTTAAATATACTTTGTTATTTATGGGTTAATTTGGAATTGTGATTTCAGATTTTTTTTTAAAGATTAACTTTATTTGTTTCTATAGATGCATTATATCAATACTCTTGGCTATATCCTCTTCTCTTACATTCTCTTAAATCCGTCTTTTTTTAATACCTATTAGTTCAAGGGTTTTCCCAATCCTAAAGGCTGAATATATGCCTCGATTTGATTTGTGACTTCGATTTCTTTCTTCAACTACATGATAATCCGTTATCACAACCCACATGTTTGAAATATAATATTGCATTTGTCATACACTTTTAGATGAAAAATAATTCGGATTTTCATTCATTAAAAAAAATTTGTTTTTTTATCTAAAAATCAATCATCTGTGAATATGCTATCTAAATCTAAAAATGAAAAAAAATAGTTTATCATTTAGTTATCACACGCTCAATATATTTTATATACGTTTTACAGAAAATTTGTGTATATTTTACTGTTTCTAATTTTTTTATTCTAAAAACTTGGTTGATTATTTCACTTTTAGTGAATATAACAGTTTTCTAATAATAATATCAATTTGTAATTCGCTTTAAATAAAAAAAAATATAGTAAAATTAAACACAAAAATAAAAAAGCCAGAAAAAAATTGACTTAAAAAGAATTTGATATACGATTTGGCGTAATATTTATAAAAAAATAAAAAATAATTTTCTGATTTACCAAGCGATTGATAAAATACATCAACATAGATTATATATTATTTTAACTTTAATCATGTTCAAATATAAATAATTGTTTTTTATTATTATTGTCTAATATTTAGAAAACAACATTGTACATTGTGTTTTCCTTTTAAAATCAAAAAAAATCATTTAATTAGTGTTAATTTGGATATTTTAGTCTTAAAAATTTAATTTTTTTTACACAAAACACGATTGCATATTTTATGTGAACCCTTAATATAATATTTTTAAAATTCTAGAGACCCCAATCTTATATTTTTTTATATTTTTAAATGATTTTTAAACATAATATGCCACTGTATTTATAATTATTTCATTTATTTTTATTCTTTTGGCATAATATTTTATCAAAAATTTTGCTTTAAATGCATATTACACATTATAAATTTGCGGTATAAGATTAATAACATGGCAGCCTTGATATTATTTTTACTTTGATTATTTTCATTTTAATATTCCGTAAAGAAAATATAATATATCAACATCTAGTAAATAACTTACTTGATATGAGATGTTTATGAACGATATAATCAAACGAAATTAAATTAAAATAAATATTAATTTATAGAATAAATTACTTCAAAAGTTTTATTATGTGTTTTAGGCGTCAAAAGTAGCATTGAAATAAAATTCTTTATGATCAATTTTGGGTACGAAAATACCAAAAAAGCAAACAGTTCTCATAAAAATTCAAAATAAATAATGTAAAAATATATTGTAAAGATGATTAAATAAAATTTATTTATCTTCAATGTATTCATCATTTGGTATATAATGTTAAGAAATTGTATGATAGCATCACGTTGGAATTCAAAAATAGAATAAAAGATATATATGGTCAAGTCGACGTATTTAGAAATGATTAGGGTGCGTTTCAACAACAATCATATTTGAATTCAAAAGAAAAGTAGCTATGATTAAATAATTTTTGTGCTACCCATTATTAATTATATTATATCTTAACATCAACCGAAACTATTTATGAATAAAGATTTTAATTATAAACTAACACCTATTTGGTATTAATCCGGTTAAAAACATGACTGTGTTTTTTATTGCAGTTCGAAGGTGCGGTTCGTATTTTAAAGATGGTTTGTATCTGGAATAAAAAAAAACAATTCACATAGCAGCATATTTTTGAGTAGTCTACTTTGTCTATTTTTGTGTTTTATCGAATAGAGGGAATGATTTCAACGAAAATATACATATATGTATCTAACTAAGGCACCCATCGCATAAAAACACTAGAACAAAATATATTGTTGATTTATCTATCAAAAACAAATTCGTTTAAAACTTTACCCTTATAAATTTACTTATAAACATGAAAGAATTAAATATATGTTGTTTATAATTTTGTAATGGTATGTTAAAAATATTTTCGCATTTTTTTGATTGGTTGAATATTATGCAAACTACCCTATCGCTTATATTCAATTTAATAGCTATGGGATCATCGAAAAATAATTGAATTATCAAATAATTACGATAAAATAGGAAGAGGATACTACGTAGAATCTTGCAGCTTAAAATATAATAAATAAGATTGCAAAAGGGATCCTATTAACACAATACCGATTTATATATTTTAAAAAAAGAAAAAATGATTGAAAAATCAGAAAAAAGAGTTGATCACGAATCTAAAATTAAATGTATAAATACTTTAATTTATATATAATCAATTTTTTTGGGTAATTATGATATAACCACTGTGATTAATAACAAATTCATCAAAAAAACAACATGTGAACCTGTATATAAAACAGAAATTACACCAATGTATCATTTCGCGGGGCGTTCAATTTATTTTAGACTAATTGAACAAATTTATATAATTTTAAATTATATTTATGTTTCGTGTGGGCAAAAACATGCTCTTCGTATAATTTAATGTTCTAAATATATTTGGTGTTTTATGGATAAGTTTATATCCCATCAAGATCGACATTATCAGTGAAAATTGTATTTATTTTTAAAATTATATGCATATATCTAAGCGTATAATAGAATTGTTTGGTTTTCTGTAACTACTTCTTCATTTCCTTTCTTTTCAATTTTCTATTTTTTTTATGATACCAAGGATTACTTTTTTTCGCTAAAATTATTTAACAATATAATTATATATTCTGTAATTTGACTAAATTATTTTCATATATATTCTTTATTTATGTGTCTAAGAATTATTAGTAAATTTTAAAACATACTTTTTCGTTATAGAGGGATCATATTTTTCTCATGTGATCTAAAATATAATAAATTAAAAAGCAAATTTTGAAGCTATTATCTTCATTTTCAAGATTCTTAAAAACAAAAATAATCACACATTGACCAGATTAAATTTTCTTTTTTATTTCATAATCCGAAAATGAAAATTCAAGGATTTTAATTGTTTTTTAAGCCTTTTATCGAGTATTATATCGTAAATATGATTTTCTCTATAAGTAATTCAACTTTTTTATTTATATTTTCCTTTGAATGTTATTGAAATCATTGTAAGCTCTTTTTAACACAATTTATTATTTTGAGGTCTTTCAAAGTTCAATAAGATGCTTTTATTCCTTATAAAAAATGTATTTACTACCAAATTTCCCTCTCGTGGTAGAATTATCAACATGAATGTTCATAGAATGCACAATTCGAATGCTCTACACACAGAGGCATTTTATAATTACCAAACGATTAATTAATTTATAATCCCTAAATTCGGGATAAAACACTGATAGCTCTTCCCACAGTTTAAGAATTCTTTAGGTTTTAAACATAAACTTGATTGTAGAACGCCAAAAATGTTGAATAAATTCACGAACGCAAGTTTATGCTATCGGGCCATTATTGGCATGTTCTAGATGTTTCTCTGCAGCGATGAACTTGTTTAAGTGATAAAATCAAAATTGTTAATTTCCCTGATGCATATTATTAGTAAATAAATAGTAATTTTTATTATTTTCTATTTAATAGGCCATATGTTATAAAATACTTGATACTATGGCATTTTGCAGGATACAAAAATAACCAACCACTCAAGTTTACATCGATTACCATTTCGCATGCATTTAATGCTATCGATGCAAGACATACATTTGTTATTCGTCATTATTAGTATTTTATAGATTTATCCCGCTTTATTAATAATATTTCGAATCTTTTTGCTTTGTGCATTCAATAATATTCACATAATTTTGAATTATCATATATAAATGTTTTTGAACTTCCTTCCTGTATCTTAACATTTGAGAATCTAATATAAATTTTCAAGCATTGAATCTTAATTATAAGTTTTTAAATATTTTTTTATTTACCAGAATCATATTTTATTATTATCTTTTGAATCATTTTTATATATCTGAATTTTATATAGTCTTTTTTACTTTCTATGTATTTTTAAAACCCAAAGATTAGCTTTTTATTCCTAGTATATAATATTTAAAATTTTTATAAACAGTTAATATTTAATCATATTGTTAATTCGAATTATAATAATCCAATTTCTTTTTATCTGCATAACTAAATTTCTTATTTGCATCGCACAATACTTCTACCATTATTATGATAGATAGATTCAAATGGGTTTTTTAACAATCCACTATTCATACTTCAAAAAAAACATTCATTCTTCATGGTTTTTAGTAACTATAATGAGTGTCGAATATTTTCTAATTTTCATTATCACTTATTTGTATAATTAAAAAATAAACTATGTTTTATTGATCCCGTTTATTGTTTTATATGTTAAAACCATTTTCATCATATTAATTATTCTTACCAATTATTTCTAAAGAAAATTATACTTTTGAGACTGTGCTTTTTTCTATTTTGCCTTATACATTCCACAGATTAGAAATTTTAAGATAGGTTAGATTATCATTAATTCTAAAATTATTGATGTGTGCTTAAATCGCCAAATATGTCGATTTTATTCGGCTTATAAACACTTTTATGCTGTTTACTTATTAAAATTTCTGCAAATAATCTTGTTTATATATATAATTTCCTTTTATTTTATTTTCGTCAGCGAACTAATAAAATAATAAGTTTTTTTTATTAAACTAAAAAATAAGTCGTCTTTTAAAGATTTTTGATTTATTCAAAATATTATATATATGATAAAATGTTTATAACAATGTTATAGCTTATTGTTTTAGATCTCATATTTTCCATAGTTCTGTGGTTTCTGACCTATAAACCAAAAACGAAAATCAGTTCTATAATGTTTTTTCCCCTAATAACTCAAATGTTTTGTTATTATGATTTTATAAATCATGAAATTTATAATTGACATACATTTAAAATAATTGGGTTTTATTTGAGCATATATTTATATGTCTGCATTTTCGGCCATCTATATTTTAGTGTCTATACATTGTTTACGGCACAGATAAATCAGTTTTTACTTCTTTCTCTAAAAAAATTATCCTCCTATACCGGTAATACCACATTCCATATTTTATAAAGATATAAAATATCCATTTGCTTCAAACAATAATGTGATACACGAAAATATTTTGCAAATTTGATCTAGATAGTATTTCTGTGGTTTAACTTAAATTCCTAAACTATAACATTTTTTTTTAAATTAAATTATTCATAAAAAAATATTTATAAAATTTTTGTGGTTTAAGCTATCCTTTTGGTAGTATATATAATTTCTTCTGTATTCTATCATTTTTGTAAATTGATATGTTATATTGAAAAACACAATTATTCTTTTTTTAATATAATTAGATAATCTTTATTTAGAGATCTAAGATATATTTTGAATATTAAAAACTGCCGTAACAGGCTTAAAAACCATTAAACTAGATATTTTTTTACTATTTTGCATTTTCTTCTATTGTATCGTTATTTTCGGTTTTTAGACAATATATTTTCAAAGAGTAGAAATTTAATAGACTATATATGCTAAAATCATTATGTTTTTGTGGATTTTAATCCATACTTCAGAGCTTATTTATAATTTTTTACTTCTTAATTGGAAAAACACATGATGATTTTCTTGCTATAATTTAATTTAGAAATAAGTGTTATTTATTCCTAGGGTATAAATTTCTAATGATCAGAGATCGTATAAGACTGGTTAGGATGAAAAATAGAATATTTTAATCATTGTTATAATTTAAGAAATATGTTTTTGTGCGTGGGTTTTAAGAAATATACAGAATCATTTTAAAAAGATACCGATATAAATTTATCAGACCCTGACAATTTTTTTTATATGTCATTTTCTGATGGTTACTTA
This sequence comes from Rhyacophila brunnea, assembly GCF_057557595.1. NCBI lineage: Eukaryota > Metazoa > Arthropoda > Insecta > Trichoptera > Rhyacophilidae > Rhyacophila > Rhyacophila brunnea. Next base: position 15,495 of record NW_028233134.1, on the reverse strand, counting down.
TAAATCTCTTGATTTTCATCAAATAAAGAAGATGGCCTATTGAATTTATTTTTGGAAACTCCATTAATATTCTTGCCAGCAAATTTAATATAATTTATAGTTCTTGTTCTATGTTTTCCCTGGAATTTCATTTTGTAATTCGAAACAAATATTATGTAGTTATAGGATTTATTGAGCTTATTGTCACGATTACATATTTTATTGTGCCATTTTACCTCGAATATGCTTTTTTTTCTATGTTTCTTAAATTGGTAGTCTAATACGCCAAAACATTTTTGTGAATCTATTATCCAATTAAATCCCCATGTTGCACTTTAATAACTGTATTTATGATTCTACGGTTTTAAAAACGGAAGTAAGAAATATTTTAAATATGACAAAATATTATGTATTAATGACGATATGCTAATGTTCTTCGATATATAAATTTTATCCCAACGTATAAGACATTTTTGTGATACTTTTAGAATTCTGGCTCATTTTTTCGCTGCAATATGAATTTGAAGCGTGGATATTCTAGAATTTACTTTACACAGGCTTTTAAGTTTTATTCTGTCCGATGTGTAAGTTGGATTTTTTTTCTGATCATTATAACGATTATGTTTCCTGAACTTGTAGTTTGATTTTAAAATTTACGATTCCATAGACAACGTGCACTTTAATGAGATTTTATATTTCCAAAAATTATCGTTTACTTTTGACATAATATAATTATGTTGAAAGTTTTTTTATCTCGTGTATAAAATGTAATAATCTGTGGTTAATCAAATAAATATTCGCGTATATCAATTAAAAACTAATTAATTACTTTATTTTATAAGAACAAAAAATACATAAACTTAATATTTCCTAGAGAACTAAAAAGGGGTAGTTGAAATATTTTATATTTTTATATTTCTTAAATTAATACTAGCCAAACGGAATCTTTTTAATTATTTAATATCAAATATAAATTTATAAAACCGATTATATAATTCCTCAGGACTTTCCGAAATAGAATGCGAGTTTACAATATATTTTATGCTTAAATAAATCTACAAAATTTATTTAAAAAGACAGCAGAATGATCCTATCATATTATATAACAAATTAAAATTTTACTAAGCTCTCGTATAAATATTTTAAATCAGAAAATTCTTATGAAAATGGCGACATTATTTTTTAACATTTATTCTTCTTTAGAACTCTATAATATTATATAAAAAAGTTTAATTACCTATCGATAAAATTTACTTTTTTTTTCAAGGGACATCGTGCCATGAGTTTTTATTATTTTTTAATATAGGCTTGTGGCTATATCATATTTTAATCAGCTAAAATCTTCAAATTCACTTTCATATATATTTTTTTAAATGTTTAGGAATATATAAACCGTTCTTATATACAAGCAAAAGTATTTTATAAAATTAATTGGTTAATTTTACTCTTATTCGCATTTAGACTCGGTATATTTAATACACATTATATTTTGAAACTTTCAAATATGTACCCGAAAACAATATAATAAAGAAGAAAAAACTATTTAGATTGCATAATATATTATGTTTTTTTTGTTTTGTATAAAAAATATTGCATTTATTTTAGAAAATATTTCATAAAAAATAACAGATTTTCATATTTATTTAGTAAAAACCTTTTAATAAACAGGAAAATGTTAATACTAGGATTTGGTTTTTATTAATAAAACCTTTATTTTAATAAATTATATGAAAGCATATGTTAGAATATAAACTTGGACCAAGGCTTGAACTATTAGGTACTAAATATCTTAAGAAAACTTTATTTAAACAAAAAGAGGTTTATTTTTGCAAAGAATGATGTTTTTTTTCTAAAATGATTCCACCCCTGACATTCGCATATCGTTGATCAAATTTATTAGAATATGGGTTTCATCATCTAAATTTTGCTCTTCGTTCGTATATTTTTTGGTATTCTTTAAAAAACTTTCAATTGCATTTCTTTTTAACTCTCTTTTCCAATCACTGGGGTAATACACATCTATATTTTTCATAACAGATGTCAACATTCTTCTATTATGTAAACAATTCGCATCAATATTTTCAGATGTTCTGATTATTTTTTCAACTGATTCATATTCTCTTGAATTTATTTGCGCTTCATCATCATAACTACTTCTTGATAAATCTCTTTCTGCGTTTTGGACATGCAAAGCTGTAATGCCTTGATCGTAAATAAAGGTTTTATAATGGTGTTTATCGCTCTTTATTTCTTCTGGCTTACTTTTTGGATATTTCCATGATTTTTTTGTGCTTATTCTAATCGTTCTAAATTGCGATTCTCTATTTTCATAGAACATAGGCGTATTCTCTATTTTTTCTATGCCCACTTCCACTTCTTTTTCTGGTATACTTCGTGCGATTATTTCAATGGCATCTTCATTATTTACATGAGTATCATTTTCACGTTTATTATCGTTAATGGGTGGGGAATGACATCGCGGTAAACTATTTTCGTAACACTGATCTTTTAGATGATCGCCGGGAAAAGATAAATCATTTTTCTCTGGATTGTTCTTATTTTGCTTTGATCTTTCAAAATTAATTGTTTTTGTAGTTTCTTGTTTTATTACAATACCTTTTGGCGTTGTTTCATCAAATTGATTTTCTTTTGGTAATATTTTTAAACTTTCTGTTTGTGATAGATCTTCTTTAACTAGAATATTGGTCAATTCTTTTTCAATATTGTCAGTTAAACAAAATATTTCTTTGATTTTTTCATATTCTTTAGCATTATTGTGATCCAGCGTATATTTTAATTTTTCACCTTCATCTATTTCATTCTCTATTTCCATCTCTTCTTCATCTGTATTTTGAATCTTAATGCAATCATCATATTCTTGTTTGCCTTTGATTTGATTTTTAGATATTTGTAAGTTTGTTTTCTGAACCATAGTACACATTTTTGGCATAATATCTTCTTTAACTTGAAGTTTAAACTCTCTTGAATCTGTATTTTCATTCTTCATGCATTCGGTGTTACTAGCTTTAACTTCGAATTGAGTTTCAGAATCCTTTAAGACCGCATTTTCATCCCTAAAAGAATTTTTATTTTCAGCATTGGGTTTAGCTGGAATTGTTAGCGATTCTTCACTTCTGTTTTGGTCTTTAGAATCATCTGTTATTTCAACTTCCACTATTATCCTTGATTTTGATTTATCCTCATCTTTTTTTGGATTTAAACTATACAAAAGATTGCCTTTTTCATTATAAAGCCTGTCTTGTACAGCAATCGCGTCTTTTTTTTTGGGTATCGAATCATCTAATTTTGTTTGTTTCTTTTTTTTCTTTTCAATATTTAAATATTGAAATTTGGAGAGCATTGTAATTGTTATTGTCAAAAGTTGTTCACTCTTATTCATAACTCGCGTTTTTTCTGTATCTTTTTGGTCCGAAGAATTCCCAATATTTTTTATCGTGTGTTTATTTCCGCATTCAGCCCCCAATTTCAAGTTATAATTCGACTTTGCTTCAGAAACTACAAATCTATCCCCAAAAACATATGAAATTCTATCAAAAAAATGTTTCTTTATAAATTTGATATATTCATTGATTTCTTGATTAAATGTTGAAGCGATATTATCTATATCTTCACCATCATTCTCGCCATTTTTGCAAACTTTCATTGATAAATTACATGGAACTTCAATGAATAATATCTTTAATTCACATCCTTGATTTTCTAAAACCTTTCGAAATCGATTCTTAATTTCTTTTAATCTGTCCTTAAAGTTCATCTGATTAATAATCCTGTCAAATACCTTTGGGATTTCATTTACGTCTATTAAAAGAGAATCACTAATGTTATTAACAACGTGGGTGGATATATTTGAGATGGTTTCAATTATTCGTTCATGAAATAATAAAATTGGTATGACAATCTTTGAATCCTTTAAGTTTTTAATTTCCTTGTAAATCTCATGCAGAGATTCCAACAATACACCATCTAAAGTAATCTCGTCATTTAATATATGTATATACTGAATGGTACGCGGCAGCTCGTCAATAAAACTGGTGTCTATGTTACATAGTACATTCGCTATCCTATTTGTTCTTAAGAATCGAACATGGTCAAATAGCATGTATTGTTGAAAGAAAAAACCTTTAAGTGCATGCTCAAGGCCTAATTTTATCGCTGTTTTTATATGTACCATCATTGTCTGTTTATTTGTATATGTTTTGAAAAAACTTGCAAGTGAAAATTTTCCTTCTGTTTGATAAAAATCAGGTCGATTCTCGATATCTTTTATTATTATAAGATCGACTTTCATTCCGAAAGTGTCTTGAATAATTTTCAAATTTGTTTCGATTAATTCAGATGGAAAGTTAGGCCTTGGGAGCAGTGTGATAAAATATGAAAAATAAGTTTTGCATGTTTCTATAAATATTTTACCGTTTGAATTCATATTTTCTGGATTATACGCTCTTTTGATGACATCTTTTAATTCGGCGCATTTATTTTTTCTATAAAAGCCTTCAATTTTCGGTCCATATTCATTCATAGCTTCTTCTGTTATATTTATAATAGAAAATCTTAGAGGTTCGTTACTAATACCAAAAAATTTTACACTCTCTTGTTTATTTTTTTTGCTTTTTATACCACATTTAATATTTCTGTGTAAGAATTCCAGAAAAATGCAGAAATGTAGTTTCATAATTGAAATAATGTTCTCTGAATGAATTTTTATATGAATCAAATTTACTTAACTCTAAAATTTAATTTATGTTTTCCTTAATAAGTTACTAATATATTTTTAATTTACTATAAATTTTTTATTAACACTCGAAAACTTTTAGAAATCTGAATCAATATATATTATAAATTTCCTTTTACATCAGATATCTTATTTTTGAGTAAGATACTTGTGAGCTTTTAACATAAATTTTAACTTGGAATGCGCTATTATAGATTTTAATTTTTTAAAGTTTAGAATTTTATTTCTATCTCAATAATATATCAAAAAGAATTTTCTAACATAAGCCCAAAAGAAAGAAATAAAACGGCTAAATATAAATTATATTGCGCTTACGCATATAAGATAATTGTGATAAATTTAATTCATTTTTATTTATGTGATCATTTGATTTTCCGTTTTTTAAATTTGTTCAAGCAACACTTTAGATTGCTCTAAAGAATAGATTTGAATTATACTTCTTTGCTTCCAACCATCTTTAAAATATTCCTCGATTCGTCTTCTTCTCTAAGACTTATTAGTTCCAGTGCTTTCATCAATCTTTTTGTTTGTTTGTGCTTATTCTTCCGCTTCAGTTGGTATTCCTAGCCTCTTAATATACGACTTATGGTATTTTGTAACCACCCCATCCCAAGTTATGATTTATGACAATATTCGAGTTAAACATTTGAAAATAAGGGCGATTTCATTTGCTGATAGATATTATTTTCTTAGCTTCTCATTTTCAACATTCTTCATATTATCAATACTCTTTATTCCTATTTCTATTAACGAAATCAAGTTTTTCTTCTTATCGTACACGAAAATATCCGTTCGATCATGTGATAATTTTATATCAGTTTATATTTTTAAATATGATAAGAGTAATATAATCAAATTTAAATCAAAATTTATCAAAAATATTCATCTATAATTTATTTTTACTTCTGATTTGGCACAGGAAACCAACATTATTTTGCTTAAATAAGTATTTTGAAAATAAAATAATGCGTTTTTGAAATAAATCAACTTGGCATATCGTTTGAACCATTTATTTATTATTAGTGGTAAATACAGGCATTATATATAATTTTTTAAGTTTTGAAGATTATAACATCAAAAAGAAAAAAAGTACATGTCTCAATTTGGAGTGAAAGAATATTCAATTTTTATTTAAGGAATAAAAAAAACATGAATTCTTGCGCATATCGGCACAATTTGAAATTACTCGATTTGTAAATTGTAAGGACTTAAAAATAACTCGAATAGATTTATCAATAAATTATCTCTTTTTTATAATTTTCTTTAGATTGGAAAGGTATTATAGAAAAATATTTATTTTAACATCAACTTTTGACCTGTGGCTTTTTTTTATAAAATAGTTTATATGCAATATGCATGACTCTTTTAAAAATAATAACTTTTTTAGTGTGTTTTTAATATATTTTAACATATAGTCGCTTTCAATGCTTCAAATCCAACAAGTATATTTTTTTAGATAAGTTTCGATCAAATAAATTCTAAATATAGCAAATGAATCCCTAAATATACAACAAATTTATAATTACTTGTTAAACTCACAATAAAATAAGTGCTACACATCTTGGTTCAATTTATCAAGTATTTATTTATTTGTAGTTTGAATTAAATTTTTATACAGAAACGCAATATAAATTGAATTGTAACGGGCTTTTATCGATCCTATTTCGATAAATCTACAAATTTTCATTATAAGTGCATAACCTTATAGATTTTAAAAAGAAATCTAAAATAATCATATCAAAGAGCTTTCTTTGGTTCAATTTTCTAATATTTATATACTTTTGTGATTTTTTTATATACACTTGTGGAGTCACAATCTATTAGTGCTTATAAATAATTACGATATAATTTTCTGATTTGCAAAATAAACTAAATATTCTTGAAAAATACTAAAATCATCAATATTCATATATAATGATTTTACTTCTAGTACTTCAGTACGTTATTTTATACTGTTTCAGACACATAATTAATGTAAGTTTGGGAGTTTTAAGTTTTTGCGACTTATTCAAGTAATTTATAGTTTCCATAAATTAATTAAAAAAACACAAATGGAAAATTTTCAAATAATGATAATTATATTGAAATAAATTTACATCATTATGTCTAAATGCATTAATTACATGATAAAATAAAATAATAATAAAATAACATGGTATTGAAGAGGCGATTATACATAATTATTGAAAAATTTTTCTACTGCCTGGCAATAAAAAAGTATATAAAACACATTTTATTATAATTATGTAAAACACAAAATATTCTTGGTATATGCAATTAAACATATTTCGAAAAAAATTACTATAAAATATTAAAATGAAGGGTCGAAATGTTTTATTTATGTTTTTGTTTAAAGTATGATTGGTATATTTATTCCAGGTAGTTAAATTTGCATACAGGTTTGAAAGTTGGAACGTGTTCTTTAAGTTAAAATAAATTTAAAAATTAAAAAACTATTGAAGATCAACCGATTTTTTTATGAAATACAATGTATATTTACTACAACGTATTTTTTTGTAAGATTTATCATGTTAATTTGTTTTATTTTATACAAAAGACAAAATATTTCGTTAAATACTGAAAATTCCAAGTAAAAGAGATTTTGAAATATTAACTAAATCTGCATTTTGTTGTATTTAAACACCAAAATATGTTTGGACTAAATCGAGCAATATTCAATTCATAATATAAAATCTCGATTTCGCATTTGAGACATTTTAGGATGATTGAATTAATATATTAGAATTTTCAAGAGAATAAACTACTTTTTCAGAAAAAATTATATACAGGGCTAGCTTTTAAGGTGCATGACTTTCTAGTAAAAAAAAATATACTAGTTTTTATTTAAAAATTTTTAAATGATAGTGCTTTTTTTATTTCATATTTTAATTCTTGTATTTAATATTCAAAATCTTTTTCAAAGTAAAACTACTTTTTCCTAGATATTTGATGTTTGGTTTTTTTAAGTTAAAATATTACAGATACAATCAATAAAAAAAAGCTTATGTCTTAAAGCAATTTAATGTTATAGAAGCAAATAATTTATTCGAAATGAAGCATTGTGATTACATATGGTGATTCTTCTTTAAATAGTCTTATCATAAGAATACATGTATGAATTGAATTGATCGTTGAAATTATATTTTAGTACATTATTAAAAGATCCGAATGTGATTCTTTTATCACACTAAAAACATACAGCATAGATAGGCTTGAAAATTTAGCGTCATTATAAATTATATAAATGATGGCATTTATAATTGGATATAAAGGGAATCGAATTCGAAGATAGCTGGTGTTTTTTAAAATAAAGGCATCATAATTGTGTTTATAATATTTTTTTTCAAGCAATAGTATACTTTCAGAGCGGTTCTTCGCTAATTAAACACAAGTTTTTAAAATTTTTAAAACTGTATTTGGTTTTTTTTAGAATAAATAATAGTTAATCTGTGTGGTTAACCTTTGTATTTCTTTTACGTTCTAAGCGATACAGCAGAGACAATTCATCAATAATCATAATAAAATGTGCCAAATTGTAAAAGTTATTGGCAAGTACTAAACCAATATATATTTTATTTGTAAATTTCAGCTTAAATAATATTAAAAAAGTTTCAATGGGTTTTATAGAGATAGACACCGCTAAAGAAAACAAAATAGGAAATTTATATCGATGGTAAATAAATATCTGTAAAATAAATTTATGGTTAGTTCGGTTATATTCTTTCAATATTATTATTCTACTAGTCCAATAAATATTCTCAAATCTTTTCTATGGCTTATTTTTCTTTTCTAATTAAAAACAACTGTTTATTTCTAGTTATCTCGCCTAAAAGGGCTAACAAAAAAAGCGATAAATCTCATTAGATCCAAAACGGCTCAATTTTCTCAAGGGATATACAGTTATACCATCTAATTTATAAATCGATTTTAATTGATTTTTTTAAACCTATATTTATAAAGGCACATGTTAATCTTAAAAATATTGTCAAATAAATCCGTGGTGAAATTATTATGGGTGTATTCTTTATTCTAGATTCATTTAATGTGGTGTAAATCTGCATAAAACACAAATTTATTTCGAATTATATGTGTGTATCAATCTTTCCACATATATATACAATATTATTTTTTTCTAAATTTTTTTGCATTACATGAACTAATTATATAAAATGCTAGAAGACACGCACATCTGCATGATAATGGTAGCTTTAAAATGATATTTTTGTTATAATTTGCAAAATAAAATGTCAAATATTAAAAATTAAATTTACTATTCCTTTCCGTTTTTAGACTTTGAATTCAATTGCAAAGCTTCATGTCCCACTAACTAATCAATAGCTTCATTTTATATATATTTGGTCAAATCTGATATTCTTAAAGGGCATTTATTGGAAGAATAAATTTTACAGCTCATATTATTTTAAATAGGTGGATGTTCGTAATCTTAAATGGTTTTTTTGGTTTTTAAATTTCAAGAGATTTGTGTTTTACATGATAATCACTAGTTTACGAAATTATAATGGTCACGTGATATAAATTCAGTCATTCACGGTTTCTGTCGATATCTGCACTCTACATAAGAAATTAAATAGTACAAACACGACGCTTAATATCTATAGCCTGAAAGAAATGTATGAATTCAAATTTTGAAGGTAAATTATCCGCCGGTTTCATGGATTCTTATATATTTGATGCATTAATCTATGTTATCAATCATACATCCGACTAGCAAATAAACGCATTAAAATTGAGTTCGTAAGTAGATCCGGTTCTTATATTGTGACTATGGTGTATTTGTCCAAAAGAAATCAAATTGATTGAAAATTCGTATAAAAACCCAATTAATCAGGCAATATACGATTTATGTTCGCGTTATGCGCTATTTTTATTGAACAGATCCTAAAGTCACAGTATTTTTATTTAAAGTAAATTTGTAGGATAAATAAAAGCACATACCTTTTTGTGTTATATTTGTTTTTCTTCAAATAGAGTGGGTTTAATTCAATTATAAAGATATCATAAGAAGCAGAAATCACTAAACTCAATCATTTACATTAATAGGAAAAGGGTAACTTCCAATCGCTTCTAAAATGTCTTAAGAAGCCTGAAAATACTAAAATCATTTACATTAATATGAAAAGTTAACTTCGAATTGCTTCTCAAATGTCTTAAGAAACCAGAAAATACCAAAATCATTTACATTAATATAAAAAGGATAACTTCGAATAGCTTTCTCAAATGTCTTAAGTAGCCAGAAATTCATAAAATCATTTACATTAATATGAAAATTGTAACTTCGAATCGCTTCTCAAATGTCTTAATAAACCAGAAATTCATAAGATTATTTACATTAACATGAAAAGTGTAAATTATTCGTGAAATGAAAACAAAACCAGAAAATATTTCAATACAAGCATGGGAGATATCTAGATTCATAGTGGGAATCTGTAAAAATTTTATTGTGCTACTGTATTCTAAAAAAAATCTTTATCTTTACTGACACACTTTATTTTTTATTAAAGTTGTTTTTATTGAAGTAAAGAAAACTCTGGTCTAAATATCGTCTACTATAGCTAATGTCACTATTTATAAGCAAAAAATCAAAATTTATTGATGAAATTATAAAATTATTACTTTAAATATGCACTATATTTTATTTATCTTATCAATAATTAGATGCTCAAACACGACTGATTTTTATAATTTTAAATTCCACTACTATTTGTTTAATAATTTTCAATGTGATATTGTATATTTCAAAAACTGCTACAAAATTCATTAATTCAAAATGAATGTATTTAATATTTGTCTTTTATAAACTTTTTAAAAATTATGATTCATTTCGAATGATTAATATATAACTCATATTTCCATTTTTAAAAATGGGTGCTCTAAATTTCAAAGAAAAATTAGAAAAACGACTAGCCGGCGCGAAGTTTAGAATAATAAACGAAAAACTATATAAAAAACATAACATAAAACTAACCAGTGAATTTGTGAAGATATATCATGAAGGTTTTTCTGAACAAGTAAAGAAATGGCCAGTGAAGCCACTAGATATGATTATTGCAAAATTAAAATCCAAGAAGAATCTTACCATTGCCGATATGGGTTGTGGAGAAGCCTTTATTTCAGAAAGTCTTGGTTTTACACACAAAATACTTTCATGCGATATTCATCCAATCAAAGACTTTATAATTAAATGTGATATTGAATCTACACCGATCGAGGAGTCTTCGGTCGATGTTGTGGTTTTTTGTTTATCTTTGATGAAGAAAAATGCTGCTAGAAGTGTTTTAGAAGCTAATAGAATCTGTAAGAAAGATGGATATTTATATATTGCTGAAGTTGCCAGTAGAATCGATAATGTTGGTCAATTTGTCTCTAGTATTGAAAAAATGGGATTTAAAAATATTTTAGTAGAGACGAAAAACAAATTTTTTGTTTACATGGAATTCCAGAAGCTAAAAAATTATGATGGTAAGGAAAAATTGGTTATTCCGTTGCAACCCTGTAATTTCAAGGCAAGATAATTTCAGCTAAATGAACCTAAAAAGATATTATCGATATTTAATAAAAATTTTAATGTCATATTTGATATCTTTTAGTTATATTTACTCATATTAAGTGTTTAAATTTCCATCCATTGATTTCACCAAAATAATTCATGGTTTTGAATTTAACTCTAAAATAGTAGTTAAATAAAGGTTGATTACTACCATATAATTTTTTCTAAATGCTCTTATATCAATAATTACACAAAAAAATGTCGTCTTATTCACCGGGATTTTGACTATAAAATTGCAAGGATATTTTAAAACAGGATTAAATTCAATAAAACAAATAACGTGGGATGCTAAAAACTTGATGCTTCCCCTGCTTTTATTATATTATGATACTCATAAATAAATTTTATATGGAGTGAAACACTGTGTCAAACCTCTATTTTACGAGTTTTTGTTTACTTTATTGTGTTTATTGAGTAGCTTTGAACTTATCTTCGCGTTAAATTCTTATATGTGAAATTTTTTTAGCCCATAACCCCAAAATTTGTGCTATTCTTTTATATATAGGAATAAATATCCTTAGAAAATTCATCTTCAATTTTTTACAATCTGAAATAGAATCTTGTTGAATCTATCATGGGAACTTAACTTTCACCTAGGTATGTGATCTGAAATAGAATATTTACAATATTTAAGAATTCAAAGGATGAATAAAAATAAGTTATGTCGAAGAAAGTTCCAAATAAAATATGAAAAATACGATTTATAGTGTTTATTTACATTTAAATGAAAAGAATACCGAGGAGACACAATGGAAGGCATAGGAGAGCCTCTGCGCCACTTTTATCTTTGAGGCTTGATCCACTTCCTGACGCTACTGGCATTGGTTGCCCAGGTTTGTATCCTTTAAAACACGTGTCATAATTAACGAACTCATATCCTTTCTTCTTTCCAAGTCTAACAATATCTTCGAGCAGAGGAAAAGTTCTTTCCATTTCTTCATGTAAAAGAAAAATAAAGGATTCGTATTGGGGAGAAGATGTATCAAGAATTTTCTCAAGTTGGGCAACTGCTTCATCTGCATCTTCTGTATCATGATAAAAGCAATATGAATAGCCTGTCTGTACTATTCCATTACTCTGCAATGCATCGTATACATCTTGATTTATTTGAGCATCGGGTGTCGGTGCCCTTGCAAATTTAATTTTTTCCCCTGTTTCGTTGTTAATAACCTTAATTTGCCCTTTCAAGTCATCTTCAATTCCTTCTGCATCCATATCATCGTAGTTTCTTTTGGGATTTACTCGAAGACCAACCGTATGGCCCTCTTCTGCCGCCCTTCGCATCAGACTTGATATATTTCCACGAATGATATTTTGTGTAGTAAAATGAAATGTAGCCTTTATGTCAAGTTCATTTAGTGTGTCAAGAACACTTTCCGTATTTCCTGTTGGCCCATCATCAAATGTGATTGCAATCAATCCATTTTCAACACATTTGTCCGGAAGTGTGCATTTTATAAATGTTGAAATGAGTAATATATATGGATTCATTTGTTTGGGGTGTATTTTTTTATATTTAAATCTGTCTATTTGTTCTGGTTCCATTTTCTAGATCTATGCCATAATTAGACATAGTATATTCTCCCATTTTGGAAAAAACAGGCAAAAAATATTCTGTAAATACACTAAGTCTATTCAAATCATGTTTGGACTAATTGTTAAAATATATAGGGAAAATATTAAGACCTATTATTTGAGACTTAATTTTATTTTTTTTTATTGTGCCATCATTTGTTAACAAAAAAAATTAAAAACTATGATTATAAACCTTGAAAACAGACCTCAAACAATTTAATTGATTTTTATATATTACAATAAAATATTTATTATTATTATGAATATTCATTATTTTGCCTCTTTGATGCCCTTAATTTTCTTAGTAGGAACATTAAACTACCTATTATTTACTCTATGTAGTAAAAATTACTATAATAACTTGAAAAAACGTCTTTGCTCTTTTTATTTAGTTTTTAAGAATTTAAAAAAACCTTGATAAATGTGGAGGTTAAAGAATTTACACCTAAAATTCACTGTTAGGGAAGTATAAAAGCCAATATAAATCTAAATCAAATATCATAGTTTTGTGAATTATCTATGATGTTTTTATCTGGCCTTATTGAAATATAATAAAGATATATGTTTTAATTTTAGTAGTATTACTATAATAAAACTCAAAAAAATATATTTTTAAGCTTAAATATAGTAAATACATCGATTAATAAATTTCAAGTGCGCTTCTATATATTTTAAAATGTGAAAATATCTAATATGATACTTTATCGTTTACTTATCATAAATTCGAAGTGTGATCTTCTGGTTTTGTAAATAGACGAACCTAGCCGCAACTAAGTATTTAATTAGACTATTTTATGATATTTTAGCTTACTTTTTATAAATTAAGACATTTGTATCACCATAGACCCATTTCTATCGGAGCTCGGCTTTTAAAAGCATCAATAGTCACATGCAAAATCCTGATTTATTTAATGTGAAAATATAAGAACCACTGTTAATTAGGCACTAGAGAATATTATTTTGCAATTCTAACGTTATCGAGTAAATCTCTTTATATTATATTATTATGGTGCTAAATATTCCATCAACAATTTTATTCTAGACTATATTTTTCCCTGAATTTTGTTTTTTATATATCCAGCGATTTATTTAGTTAAATAGATAAATGTTACCTAAAGCAATAACGTAAAATTTAAGTGAACATTGAAATCAAACACACACCTAAATTCTAATTTTTAAAATATATCATGATTTTAAGTTTTAATTTTGATGTTTTTTTAATTTTTTTGAATGGTATCAAACAAGTAATATGAATTTTCTATTAACCAATGTATGTCAAAAATGTAGAATACTAGATCTAATAAACTTTATTTTCTTCATGTTAATATTAAAATAAATTTTGTAATTAGATCAACTATTTTTTTCTGTGATCCCACTTTTCTTATATAATAACTACAAGAAAAATTCCGATCTATCCTTTTATTTATCGAATCTCAAATAAAATATCCATTAATTTGGCTAAAAAATTTACTTATATTTTTCGATTGGCATATTATGTGAAATATGTACGTATAAACTAAAATTTATTTGATTGTCTGCTATTTAAACGTGAGCCATTACTGATCTCCGATATTACACTTTTAAAATTAAAATTGACCACATTTCTTTATTTATACAAAAATTTTTAATAATTCGAAGTAATCTTATTTTAACATAGATATCTTAATGAATATTTAATCCGATGGATGGATATCCATTTTCCATATAAGTTTCATTATTTTATTGTTATTTTTATAGGAAAGGGTTTTCTATTTATTGTTTAGCTTTCGCTTCGTCTTCGAAATCTATACACTGGTAAACATTTACCTCAAAAAAAAGAACGAATAATTTCAAATGAATTTAAAGAGCCGAAAAACCTTTTATATTCCATATTTTAAAAATAATAACAGTATAGATGATATCCCTAAAATATTATACATAAAACCATATACTCGAATTTCGACACTAGCTCAATTTGAATGTATTAAGATTTACAAAATTTCTGTTTTTATAATATATCATTTGTTCTTTTGTATTCAATCAAATTCATCAAATCTAGAAAATTTGAACCTAAAACGGTGTAAATACTTATACTACGCTTATTATATTTTTAGTTTTTCAATAACCGAAAAATTTTATAAGCCATGATATAAAATCTAGTATAAAATTTGCTAAAGTATAAAAAGATGATTTAAAGAAAATTTCTAGGTTAAATTTATATGGGAAAAAAAGACACGAATGCAATGTTTTCTTTGAGTTGTGCTATTTATATGCATTTTTTACCAGTTTTTATTTGTCGACGGGGAATGAATATATAAATAAAACAATCTTTACGTTTTCTGCGGGATTTTTGGGTAATTTAACTATTATATCTTTTTGAAATGATTAGTTTGTTTAGATTTAAATTTCATAGACCTATTTAACCAAATATTTTACCTAAAATCTTCTAAACTTTACATTTTATGTAATATTATGGATGTATAAATTATATTAAATAGTCTAAAATTCTAGCATGTTTGAAAAATGAATCACTCCCAGATTTAAAAATCTGAATAGTATTTATGGGTTGTAATAGTCAAAGTTAAATGTTTATTTGTATTTATTTATGATATTTTAAATTTTAATATTTTCATTATAAACA